>NC_073746.1:67742541-68042541 GCF_029784135.1 Toxorhynchites rutilus septentrionalis | reverse complement strand
TAATTATTTATATTGTACCATTTTTTGAAAAAAAAAAAACATAGGGTTTTATGACTTTTTGAGAAAGAACATTTGCATAGTTCTACTCACAAGGGCTTTTCCCTATTCATAAACACGGCTCATTGATGCTTAACGTTGCCGAGTCAGTTAAAAATAAATTGAGTTGAAAAAAAAACTATTTGAGATATAGTTCGCGGAGGAACAATGCTGTGATGCTGTAGAAAAGGTTAATTGTTTGAAGTAAGTGAATGCAAAATGGAGTGGATCATTGATTATACAACACAGCGAAACTAATCGATCGATAACAGGTCATCACCTATATGCGTTCAATTGACCGAAACTCCTATTGACTGTTCGTTTTATTTAGATTCATGAAAATCGTGGCACTAATTCTGCAATCGATCAAGATTCACACCAAGTGAACACAGAGGACGGTAGCTCAACACACGGGCAGTCAAATAAATAATTTTGGCTTAACATCATCCCACACCCCAGAGACCCCAGAGAGCCCAGGTGTGTTTTCGGAACGGGAATCATTATAACCGAATAAATTGGATTGAAATTGGAAAAGCAGTATGTGTGTTTGTGTTCGAGGCTGTTGAGGGAATATTACCTTCGTCGTCGGCACAATTTTAATTAGTTCCATTGCAATTATGCCTTCGAACAAATGAATGCACATTAAATTTAAACAGATAGTCGTGCATTCCACAATTGTAATGTGAGTGGCATTTATGGGCTCTGGCGAGCTTGTTTTGTACGCCTCTGTTCGCTGTTGTTGTTGGTGGATGGAAACTGATCCTTCGGCGAACCGCACTCAACGGTCAACGCTCGGCCGCCCCACCGCTCGGTAGTGCGAGAAAGATTTAAAATGATAATGAGCACAGGCACAACCGATTCAATGTTGCATACGCGTATATCAATGGTTTTTTTTATTGCCAGATGTAATTACGTAATTGTGTTTATTATGTAATGCAAAACCCCGCGATGGGATCCGCGCGCGCGTTATGAAAATATGATTCAATAAACCGATTAATGGGATTGGGAGCGTCATAAAGCTGCTGAATCGGCACAATTTTTATTTCATCAACAACGGACCACCAAAACAAACAACAAGCAAAAAGCAAAATTTTTCTGGAGATGCGGGGCATCGATCCCCGTACCTCTCACATGCTAAGCGAGCGCTCTACCATCTGAGCTACATCCCCTTGTGTGTAGAATGCTCGCTGGCATCAAATGAAAAAAATGTCTGAGCTGCCTTTCGATCGCTTCGAGGTTCGACAATGATCCGTGACACAAGAGAGTGCGCGTAAAAAGATCCAAAAATAGATTAACCTGGTGTTATAGACGGTTTTCTATTTTGTTGTGCCATGCCTTCGGTTTCAAATGATTGACAGGAAGTATTTCGTATCGCAACATAAATTGAACACTAAAAGACAATTTGATAGCTCACTAGTATTCGAATTTCTCTTACTTCTAATCAACAATCTTGATGAATATTTTTGATGTTGTTGGATACTTTGATGTAAAAGAATGATCTGTAATGAGGGATTCCAATACAAAGGTTTGAGCTGGAAGAGTTATTTCGTTAAAAAAATGAGTGAAGTATTTTCTTTGTGATATAAAAACGAACAAATAAACAAGTTGAAATTTTACAAAAATGACATAACATAAATCTTTAATTGAAAGGACAAGTTATGGCAGTATCTGAATGCATTATTCCATGACACATAACTTTTTAGCTCTAAGTTCTCTCCTGCATAACTTCTATATTAACCGTTTCACGTACAACATCGAATCTCTCTCGTGGTGTGCTTGCATATCACAAGTCGCTAAGACGCTTAGCAGAGTGAGTGAAATTACTCGATGCGAGACTCATCGAAGCGTTTGCATTTGGGTCGGTCTTTTGAAAATTAAATCGTACGCGAAGGGGTTAACGATAAATATAGTGTTGTATCTATATCAGGTACTAAAACTATTGATTTGCAAAGATCGCTGCAAACTTCCTTGAATAATTTATCTATAGACGAATTTCATGCCAACTCGATTGGTCGTTGGCAGCACCATCTCAGATAGCAGTGAAACGTCGTGGGTGTATACACATGGGACTTTTAAGCCACTTTGCATGCTTGAAATATTCAAAAAAAGATTAGACCACTTTTTGCAAAGGGCCGAAAAAATTTCCTAGATTTTTTACAAAAAATTGTATTTCAAAAAACTATGATACCTAGAAATTTTTTGTCAAAGGATGAAACGTAGGTAATTATTCAGATTTTCATAAACAAAATACCATATAACATTTTGTTAGATGCATGATTAGATTGCATGATAGATTTTTTCTGACGACAACTTTTTCAAGTTTTCTTTGAAAAATTAATTTTAATGCTTGACTCGTAACAATTTTTATGTATAAATTATCGCGATTCACATGTTCTGAAACCCTTTTTCTCTATTTAGAAACATGTCTAACACAAGAATTTACACAAAAATGTTACGAGTAAAACAATATTTTTTCAGGAGTCTTTATACAAAAATTCCAGAAACTTAAAAAAAAGAAAGTTGATGTCTTCGATAAAAGTTCATATTTTAATAAGATCTAAAACTTTGTCGCATACACTATATCGCTATCTTTACTTTAAACAAAATTGGAATTAGTTGTGTTTTTTTTCAAAGAAAACATGAAATCTTCCGATGTATGGACGACTTGTTGGAAATTTTAAGGGCTACTCATATAATTTTCTTCGTGAATTTAAAAAAAGCGTTTAAAAAAAATGAATTGGAATTTTTTGAATATTTCTTTTCAACGATTTTTTTCTAAATTTTGGTGTCTTTTATGAAAATTCCAACAATATACTATATTTCATTTTTTGACCAGAATTTTATAGGTATCATAGTTTTTGATTTATATTTTCAATAAAAAATAAACATTCTAGTTCTTTTTTTTTTGTTATTTGAAGTATGGAAAGTTGCAGAAGGTTTCACTGCTATCTGATATGGTGCTTATATATCGTTCTGTTCCATAATATTTCGTCATCCTTCACGCAACTCAATCACACTCAAAACACTGGACACGCAACTGGTCTTCGATTGGTTGCGTGTCCGCTACTAAGCGAACGATCATGGGCTCATAACTCACGGTCCTCAAGTGACCATCTTTGTGTGTTATTTTAGCTACTACTTCCACGCAACAATCATCATGTGACGGTATTCCCAGTCCTTTGCCGCTCACATTATGATCTGCTGCATCGGTAATTGGTACTATTAATAACTGTGTATGGTCCAACTGGTGGACATTCGAACAGTAGAAATATTCTTACGCCGAAAAAAACGACATGGGTATCGATAAGATAGGAATACTCTTACGCCTAACATGGCTACTGTGTTATAGATGAAAATGTATATCGATGAGACAGGAATACTCTTACGCCTAAATGGCTACTGTGTAATATATAACATATTATTGTAAGATAAAATGTACACGAATAAATTCGGCTCTGTTACAGGTGGATTACTAATAAACTAAACAGATGGGATAAACAAAATGAAAGAAAAGTTGATGGGTCTGAGCCTAGGAGCACGGGATCGGGACGGGATCTGGATATAGGACTGTCATTGTGTGTAGTCATTGCAGCTGCTGTAGTGAACTGATCTCATTGGGTGCTAAGTTCTGCTTTTGTATAGGAAAGGGAAAGGAGAATGGGCAAGTGCATTCGAGGAAGTGAAGCTAAGGTTTCTAATGTTTCTAAGGAAGACATATATGGGGAACATAATATTAAGATCGCGACTACTCAAGATATCATAATCTGATATGCGTGAGTATACCCTTTCGAACCTCTAAATCAGCAGCCAGTTAATTTCATTAATTGCATTTTTACATAACCATACAACATACTCGATGTTATGACATCCCGGACCGCAATTACATAAATTGTTAGTAGCAAGACCTACACGATAAAGACGTGAATTGAGCACGAATTGATTGAACCTTAGGGATAATAGAGTGAAACCATCTCCCAAGATCATCCCTCCATTGATTTTGCCAACTTATACATGCCTATTTGTCCGAAAAATACTATATAGAATAACTCGTGATAGACATCGACTTACAGTGTGACGCCGAATTGTAGGCAAAAATATTGCTCGTTGCGTTGGGAAGGAAAACGAGTGATTAGTAGAATCGAAAAAACATACCCGTTTTAACTGTTTATTTGTTCAACCTTTTTCCTTTATTTTCTGTTTGTGCAAGCAAACAAATGCTGGATAAATTTCCTGTCTAATGGTATATAACACAACATATGTCGCAATCACGATTTTGAGTAAAATGCATTTGAAAACTCTTCATGAATCGTTACATTTTTCGTAGAGTGACCCCCCTATATAGAAATCAAAGACATAGTCCTATGTCAAAAAAAAAAAACACTGGATAAGATGCTTGTTATGCTGTCCAATGCGTTGAAGTGCGCAAGATTTTTTTCGCTCAACATTTTTGTTGATGTTTCGATTTCTCAACACCCAGCTCGATATGCTTTAAAAAAGGCGTGTTTTTATTGGGTTTATAAAGCGAGTCGTAGATGGAAATAATGTGTGGAAACATGGAAATGTTTTTTTGTGGAATCCATGCTTTGTAGCGATTCACATAAACAAGCTAAACCAGGTCATAAACGATAGTTTTAGATACAGGCAGAGAATCTGATAATTGAGGTGTCGTGTATCGAGGAATATTTTTGATTGGCGCCTTAAGATTGTATTCATATAAATTTGACATGAATCGGTTCAGTAAAATTTGCGATATCGTGTACGCCAGTTTAAAAAAACTAGTTTCAAGAAAAACGCAATTGAAGCTCATTGTTATGGCCGTACCAGGTTAGAAATTGCATCGCTAAAATGGCTCCTTTCTAGTCCTTTCTAGGGTATATTCTTGAATGCCTAAACTACAAAAAAATATGAAAGAAAAAATTTTGATTTTTCTCAAATTTCTAGACTAGAATACTGCCTTAATCTGATCGTCATCGGGAGTGGTACATATTTGTCGAACAATCCAATAAAAGCGTGTTGCAAAAATTACCATATTTCGAAGAAGAAGATGCCAGAAATACGGCCCGTGAAAGAAACTAATATTCAACTTCCGATTTGGCCAATTTCGGTGCATCGAAAGATAAAAACCAACACCAAGAGTGGGAACTGGACCTAATATTTTGATATTACAACATTCTAATTTACTACCAATACAAATAAATCATTAGCTTTCAGATTATGTTTGTCAGTTAAACAATATGGAAAAATATTAATGATTGAACTGATTAATACGGAGTATTCAAGTTGGACGGAAAGTTTGAAAATACACACCAATACAGAGCAGAACTCATTCAGCTCATATAGATGTGAATCTAAAAAAAGCACACCTCAGTAAAAAAATACTCCGCCATTTGCAACATATTATGCGTTTTCTCACATGGGTGACAGCTTTTGTTTACACTGAGTACCGTTATCTTTTCGTCTTAGAAACACCATTTTGATTTGTGAACAGGTTCACTAAACATAAAAATTCGATTAGAAAATTGTATTGCATAGAATATACATTCTGTCAAATGCATACCGGATATTTGGGATTTTAGAAAAACCCCTTCTGAAGCAATACACTTTTTCCAACGAAAAATCCAGTCATTGACACATTCTATAGCTGTATTCAGGAATTGCCTTCAGTCCACTCAGCGAATTTGTTTTTATGCCTTCAATGCTGTCATAAAGGGTCTCACGAAGCGATGATTTGAGTTTCGGAAATAGGAAAAGGTCACACCCATATCTCGTCATTAGTAATTATGCGTTGGATGATCGTGGGATCATTTGATCGATCAAGCATATCTTCAGCATCATTTGATTGCGATGAAAGTTATGAAAGAAATTGAGCTCTTTTTGGCACGCTGCGACTTTTTTCATGCCCAAATTATTAAACCAAAATATGACGAACGATCTCGTGAGAGGGATTTAATTCCCGATTCCCGAACACCATACCTTTTTTTTGGTTCTTGTTTTCATCAGTTGAAGAGGTGGATAATCGTCCTTGACTTGGCAGATCGTTCATCCATACTCGGTCGTCTTTAAATGCATTATACTATTCATACGCCCGAGTTTTTGACATGGTTAGGTCGTCAAACAACATCAACATTTTCAACGTTTCGGCACAAAAAGTTTTGTTTGAAACCACAAAATTTTACACAATATCTTTGATATCTTTGAAAATCGTCGAGCAAAAAAAAGTGAGCTGTTCTTCATGATGCTGTTAAATCTAAAGGACTAAAGGACAAATCACATTGAATTGATTTTAAGACCACTGATAGTAGTACCAATTTAAAAATAAAACTAAAAAATGTTCAACGGGAAGATTTAACATTACAAATTCCCGGTCTAGTTTGGTGTGTTCGTGTGAACGAACCCTTCAAACATTTTAATGATCTATCAATGTCCAAACGTAAATCACATTCAACATTTTCATCATGGTTAAGTGCACGAGCAACGCTTGATAATTATAAAAAAAATACTACTGAAATTCGGAATCGAAAAAAAACTAAAAAAAAGTCACAGGAGGGTTGTGTCCAAGACACGACCGCATATTTGACGTAGGATTTCGTTAGGCTATCTGCTGCATGCTGATTTAAGATATGTTTGAAGAATTACATTGTTAAACTCTTCGATAATGATTTGGGTCCGTTTTGTCTGGTTTTTAGGTATTGTTTGTTCACTCCACCAGTGTCCATAACCGAGTGATAATGATAGAAGGATGGTCATTAGATGGTGCGTATCACCTACCAAAGCCGCCCTCTGTGGTCCTGGACGAGATGGCTCCTGTGTTATGTATGGATGATATAAAGAATAAAAGCTCATCAAAGTAATATAAGATACTTATCAATATCGAACACAAGTTTTCTCACCAGAAAAAAAGTGTTACTATAGTATAGAGAAAATATATTTGAAATGAGAAAGGTAATTTCATTCATAATTTTTTTATTTTCTGAGTGTTCATTCAACCCATTTCCTTTTCGCTCCAAACCCAACGATACACGATGCTACATGCCTCAGTGCGAATTTCAATTGGCTAACAGCACCCAATACGGTATGTAGAGCATATGTGAAATCACTCTTTCGAATATTCCTTCATTTTTCCAATTTTTCTCGTCGCATGAACTTTCCTTGGGAGAAAAAAAAATCGTTTCATATTTCAAGTAATTTTAACACAATAGCTACCATATACAATTTTACACTCACAGTTATGCTAAAAGTTTTACAACACATGATCGGTCATTGATATGAATTTTCACGAAGCAACCAACATAAAAGTTCCACATTTAAATTTTATGTATATCCTATCAAGCATAAGTTCTATTCAGTTCATTGAAACATCATTCTTCAATCAACCCATCGAAATATTGGCATCTTATTGGAACGAAAACACACTTGTTCATCGCTCCCAACTTATTCGCCAGCACGTATGCAATCAGCAATGCCGTCGCTAGTTGCAATGAGCACTATCCGTTTGTGCGCGTCGTTTGTTAAACTATCGACCACGACCATCTGTTAGGGAATACATGTCGTTGGAAAAAAGCCCCCCCCCTGCTTTCATGTGTTTGCAATGGCGATTTCCCCCAGGCAGCTTCGTTTTGATATCTCTGTTAGGGACCCGCCGCATGTGTCGTCAATTTCGACCAATCAGAAGTGGGTATTTCCGTTAGGATAGGGGTTGAGATTTTTCAATTGTTCGATAGTTAGTTTCATAACATATATTATTTTATTCAATTAATATTCAAGAAATTGTTATGAAGTGCCGAAATAGATTGACGCAAAAATCTCATCAATCCATCATGAAATGACTGAGCAATAAGCATTTGAAATTGGACAATTTTCACGGTGCGCTCGATTTTCGATTTTCAATTTGTACCTCAATATGTTCCCGAAAGACGTAATCCTACGTCAAAACTGACTAAAAAATGAAGCCTTTTGACCCTATGAAGCGTTGACAAATCCTTAATGAAATAAGGTAGAAGTACTTATCATCGCAATAGTACCAATTATGGTAATACGAGTGAGCTTTTTGTTAGTTTAGAAAGCATATCTTATTTTTAAAGGCTCTAATACGGTTTTTAAACATCAGAAATCTCTTCTTTAACGATTCTGGTACTTGATTCCATGCGAAACATTGTTTTTTCGTTACAAATTTAGTTTGAAAATTGTGTGTCCCATTGATGCATTCGTCTTAGCATTTTGCTATGGAATATGCGATCAAAATAATGAGATTTTTATGCTGTGAAGTGGCTCGTTTGATGCAAACACAGTGTTGACGTATACATTACAACCTTCTTGATGTTGTGATTCGGCCAATTTATACGATTTTATCGAAACAAACATGTATTTTTTGTATTATCACAATTGGTACAATTTCACATCTACGTGCCAATTATCGCAATATCGAAAGATGCATGTTCCTATTATGGTTCTAGGAAATCACTGCAAAGCTGAAAAAGCTGAGAAACTACTAAATGTTCCTTAGGGTGGCAATGGAAAAAATTTCATCATCGAATTTCAAAAACCGACAATGTACATTGTGTTTATTGGCCCAAAAAAAAAAGACCTGTGCAAAGTTTCAGCTCGATCGGACATGATTTAGGGGTGCCTCAAAGCGCTCGAAGTTTTGTTTTTATGATCCTGTGAAAATCTTCCTAGGGGGGAGTAAAGAGATTTGGAAAATCGATTTTTTTTTTTCGATGCCAAATGACTTAAAAATACATGAAACGTCGAGATCTGGTGTCTTCTCGAAAAAGTTTTTTTGCCGAAAATCGACATTTTGAGACTTAGCCTGAGTGGCAATGAAGGTATGGAAAAAAAATTATTATTGAATTTAAAAAACCGACCATGTACATTTTGTTTATTGGCCCAAAAAAAAAGACATGTGCGAAATTTCAGCTTAATCGGACATGATTTGGGGTGCCTCAAAGCACTCAAAGTTTTGATTTTTTGGCCACTCAGGCCCAAAAGGTCTCAAAAAGTCGATTTTCGGCCAAAAATTTTTTTTCGAGAGGACACCAGATCTCGACGACGCATTTTTAAACCATTTGGCATCGAAAACAAGATTTCGATTTTCCAAATTTCCTTTTTTCCCTTGGAAGATTTTCGTGGATCAAAAAACCCCTAAATCATGTCCGATCGAGCTGAAACTTTGCACAAGTCATTTTTCTGGAGCCAATAAACAAAATGTAGATGGTCGGTTTTTGGAATTTAACTTGACCATTTTCGCTGCCACCCTAATGTTCTTATTATGGTTTTACGTTGTTATGTTATGGTTGTAATGCAATTATGGTTGTACCTCACATAACAACAGTCTAATCTAGAGATGAAACGGATATTCGGTATCCTGCCTATCCGGTCAATATTTGATATCCGGCCGGATACCGGAAATTAGAGGAAAAAAACAATAATTTCTCATTAACAGAAGATAAATCATAACCGGAACTTGTAATGCTTGTTAATTCTTTTTTGATTTGTAGTTAATTAAGTGTACCCTTTCTAAGATTATCATCCCGGAAGATCTCAGTTTTTTAAAATTTTGAATACAAATAATTGGTTGATGTTCTTTGCATATTGGAATTATGTGGCACAAAATCTGTCAGGAAAGTCATGGCTATCGTAAGAGAAAGTCAATTAAGAGAATCGATCAAAGCAAAAATTGCCGAATAATGAATAATAAATAATTAGCCTTGTACAGAATTTATTGAGTTTTCAAAACTGCATTCTGATTTGGGAACAATCGTATTATTAAAAAAGTATTCATTAGAAAAAGGGAAATTTTTCATTCTATCAAAACATTTTCCTGTAGTAAAATAACCTACAGGAGGGTTTTTGGAATCAAATGAATGCTGATGGATAAGGTTAATTGAATTTTCTAAAATTTGGTTAATAAAACACTGCATTAATCTAAAAAAAAATCAAAAACAGAAAAAAATCGTTTTTTTGACGTAGAACTACGTCCTTCAGGAAGGATGCCAAATCAGAAAACACGTTTTTGTGAAATAAAGTTAACGTTAATAACTATTTTCACTGTGAACGAATTCTCATGATTTGCATACCAATCGAATCGGAAATTCTCTAAGATTTGTTTGATATTCTATACATTACAATTCACTAATCTCTAAACGGTTTAAATTCATGAAAACTGGAAGAACTTCTTTTTTCCCATATATTTGTTCTGCCGATTTGTGTGCTAACCCTACCCGTATTTCGAAAGCTTATAACTCGAATATTTCTTAACAGATCGGAAAGATGTTTGCATCAATTGATAGGAAATATTTCTACGCGTCTATCAAAATTTATAAAATGTTATTTTTCATGAGATGAACAATTGAATAACTGTAAAATGTCAAGCGTTATCTAAACGCCCTAACTGCCAAGTTTTTATTGGCCCGATTTACGGTTTCCCCAACACAGACTTCAAAATCGATCTACCTGTAGAAATCCGCTTTGCGAATATACATGCAAGTCGGGAGTATTTTTGTTCCCACCGGGCTGTGTTCCCTAACACGGACTTCAAAATTAATGTGCCTAGGAGAATCCGCTTTGCAAATACATGCAAGTCGGGGGTATTTTTTGGTGTTGAGTACTTTTGTACTCGCTTGTCGTTGTGCAGACCGGAACATGTTTCCCTAGAAAGTACTTTTAAACTGAGAAGCCTGAGAAAATCGCCATTTCATGTACTAGAGATGAATGAACTTTAGTGATTCTAGAACTACTTAAACATGAGTGGTGCAATAATTTCAGAGGGAAATGTAAAATACAATGATCGTTTGACAAATCTTCCGTTCGCATATTTTGGTAGTCCTAGGCATCATATCAAACGTAAAATGACGTTCATCAAATTTATTTATAACGAAGAACATAATCTATTACAAAAATTTCGACACATTCTAAAATAATATTCGAAGTGGTAAACGACGCACTTCGTAAATATGCGGTCGTGTCCTAGATACAACCCCATACATATTTTTCTTTCCAGTATTGTTATCCACTACACCTACACACAAGAAAATAGAAGCATTCAAATATCACACTTCAAAACTGAAGCTTTAAAATGATGTATATCCCATCTTCATGCGTTGGTTTTTCACAAAGTTACAGCGTTTCTAGAATCACTTAAAAACTTCGACTTCGCGCTCCGTTCCCATAATTTTTGTCGAGTGTAGAATCAACGACATAGTATTGCATACTAGGAATAAGATTTAGGGTCATAGTTTTATTTAAAAATTATTATCGAAGTATTATTTGAATCTTATTTATACTTTTTCCATGCGACACCGACTATTACCATGATAGATACACTTATTACGAAACTCCAGGAACACTATTACCATAATGGGTACATGGAAGTGACAGTTTCAAACATGTTTTTATACAATTTAGTCAATTAATCATCGAAATATTAGTGAGAATCTGCAAAAACAGAGTTTAAGCTGCTAGAAAAAGTATCCTTTTGTATACTTTTAAACTAAAATAGAGTATTTATTCAAAAATTTCTGCAAATAGGTGACATATCTCCTCCATAATTGGGTCACTTACCCTACCTCTTATTTGTCAGAATGTAAATCGCCTCCATACATTATAATGAAGAAATCTCCCCCACCAACTTCTGTAAGGGAACAGTTATTTTCCATCAATAACGCAAAACATATTCCCGGTCATTGTTCTCTCGCTGCAGGACGTTCGACAAAAACCCATTATGCGAAAGCAATCAACTCCACAACAACGTTCTGAAAATTATAATACTTCATCTTCGATCGATAGCTACCGTAGGCGTGAATCCTTATCCCCCCACCCCGTACCACTTTCAGTCTACGCCCTAAAATCCAGAACTTGATTACCGCTACAGACCCTGTTTCTCTGTGCAACTTTGTTGTGTAATTGTGACGGAACGGTTTATCACAACTGTCAGCTGCACGTCAGCAATGCGAATTTGTGCTTCAACTCTCGTGCACCAACCTGCACAGAGCAGAGCGCAAAAATAATATATTGGGGAAATCAGGGTAAAGCCGACACCCTAAGGATTTTAACATATCCCCAAGATCTACCATGTGTCTTCGACTTGTAATCGTTAAAGAACCTCTCTTTAACTGTTTATGAAACATTCTGCAGTATCTGTTGATCATTTTTTGAGCAGAACTCGAATTTTGATAGAATACAAAAATCGATGTTTTCTGGTGAAATAAATGGGAGTGCGGGTGAGATCGATACCCTGTCGGGTAAAACCGACACCTTCGAAGAAAAGAATGAAAACTTGTTACAAAACTATCGATGGATTGTATCTATGATATAACCGCAAGGTTGACGTAGGACTGCTGTTGGCTTAGTAATCATTTGTGTTTCTTCAATTAGTAATAATCGCACCTCGGATGTTCCTTATTGGGTACGATGTCGTCGCTGCGCAGAGCTATCTTTCATGTGTATTGATTAAATTATTGATTAAATGAGTGAATGAATGAAACGAATTGAATTACAAACAAATCCCAATCTGTATTGGGAAAACGTTATCGCAGCAAACAGTTATGAACATTTTGCCTAATCATCAAACGATATGCGTAGAAGTTCAGTGAACTGGCGAGCCAAAGTGATGCATTTGTACCCGCTTTTGTAGACCGTGTTAGCAAAACGAATTCCGGAGTGTAAAAATCTAATAAAAGTACTGCTGACTTGCATGTATCTGCAATACCGATATTCTCAACTTCTTGGTTTCGAAGTTACGGAAAACGAGTACAGAAATATCCGCTGTTTGCATTTAATTTGCAATGCCAATTTCCCCAGGCTCCATTGTTTTGAAGTCTGTGTAGGGGAAACATTCCAATTTGCAAAAACGCAAGCGAGTACAAAAGTACCCGTTGCTTTTATCTATTTTAACATGCCGATTTCCCCAGACTCCATGGTTTTGAAGTCTGTGTTAGGGAAGCATTCCAATTTGCAGAAACACAAGCGAGCACAAAAGTATTCGCTGCTAGCATCTATTCTGCAATCCCGATTTCCCCAGGCCCATGGGTTTGAAGTGTGTGTTAGGGAAACATCCATTCATTCCAGCGATCGTACCTCAATCGTTGCGGAATCATAACTGAGTGGATTTCCGAGCGGCAATCGCTTATATACAGATTGGTGTGATTTCAACTGTTTTGAAAGCAATTTTAGGGCTATTGAAACTAGTTTTTGGATCAAAAAGTAACAAGCATGTTACGCGTAGACATTTTATTCATCGAAAGGATGGCTTATCATACCATTTCGTTCAGTTGTTTAGGAGCTATTAACGCTCAAAATCTCGTTCTCCGGCGTAACGCTTTCGTTTTCGAAACTTTGAACTTACACCCCAGTATAGAAATGAAAGATAGACGTCAATAGTTTTAAATTATTAAGAGGTTATCTATGTACTATGTGGACTCCCAACTTAGGTGAACATCCACGGTGAACATCCATGAGCTCTGCCAGGCTTTTTTGTTGACAGGCCCGAATTTAAAAACAATGTTTTCGAGCATTGATCAGCAACAACACCACCTACCGTCTCACAAACTACACTGAACAATGATCTACGATGAATTCTACGAAAACAATCGATACTTTTAATTTTACAAAATTTTCCAACTTCAACACTTAATTTCCACCAGCGAAATTTTACATGTACTGTCTCCTGTTTAATAACCGGTTCTGTTTTGTTGTTTGTTTTGACAGCACAGCGACTTTCGCATCGGATTTTTTTCAAAAAATTGCTTCTAACTGAAAAAATCAGGGTGTGTCGGTTTTACCCACAGTGTCGGTTTTTCCCTGATTTCCCCTACATACATGGAACGATAAGGAAAAGGATATCAATCGAACAAGTGCAACATTCAAAGGAAACTCGTCTTTCTTTCTTACATGGCATGTGTTGCGCATACATATTTGCAGAAGGAAATGCATAGAAATGCATGGGTGTGTGTGTGTTGCAAATAATCGAAGGACTGGTAGACACTCGGTAAGACCCCAGCCGTAGTTTGCATATTCCGAAGCGGATATGTTTCTCCTGCCGTTTAAGTGAAAAGTCGACAGAGAATCTTCGTTTGCATCGAAGGGATATTTGCGTTGTTTTCGTTCTGCCGGAGGGGTTGAGAAAAAAACAACCAGCTGGGCGAAATTAGATTGCCAAGTTAAATAGAGCACGAAACCGTTGGTTCGGAAGGTTGGCGGCGGCGGTTGTCGAGGAGAGGATCAGCGGCTGCACATAATCGGAGGCGGAAAGCTGGAAAATTGGGTTGCATGTTGGCAGAACAGGATGTTACACTCCCTGTGTCTCCCTCCTCCGTCTGCTGCCGGCTTACGTCTGTGTATGGGTCATATCAAAGCCAGGATGCTCGCGGCGCTCGAAGTTGTTTTGTTTTGCTCAGCTGTGTCACCTTGGAAAAGCTGGCAGTAAGTGCTCCGTATCCATGGCAGTAAGTGTTTTGATATGATTCGTATGATTAGGGAAAATAAAGGAAAGGATTGTGCATACGTTCGCCGTATTGAAAAATCGCATACAAATGAGGACTGCGACATTCATGTTCACATGTGGGGCAACAGAAATGATATAATCTATATTTATGAAACATGAATTCTCTTGAAAAGAAACCTTAAAAAACACCTGAAATAGCCTCAATCAGCGACTGTTGGCAATTCCAGTGCAATGGACAGATTAGAAGAAACTTTCCATTTGAATGCTTGTGGCCCTCTTTGGAGACCCGTTTCACAATGATAAAATTTTCATAAAGTTTTCCCTCCAAGAGCAACGCTCGGAAAATGGGAAAGAAATTAAGAAATTTTCATTTTTATTCATTACCGTTCTTTATATGCAAAAGAACCGTCCACAACTCTCACAACAACACTCGAGACGCAATGGAGGAAATTTTCATAACCGTCAGCAAGCGACCGAGAAAAGAGATATAGAAAAGTTCATTTCCATGACAGAGCACAACCAACGACGAGGAGTGGGGTGGCGGTGGAGTGCTCCCAACCATTGCTTATTTATGGCCAATGAAATCAGTGCGCCGCAGCTGAATAGCGGAGGAAACCGAAAGTTTTCAGATGTCCCAAATCGTTCTGCTTTTGAAAAGTTCTATTTCTGTGTCACTCCCTTCCCAAATTTGTCTTTTTTTCTACGTTCGAAGATAGAGAATGAATATTTATTTCGAATTCTTAGTTATTTTTTTCCAGTGATGACACCCACCCACGATTCCCGGTTCCCACTTCTTCGAACGCCAAAAAAGAGAAATTTTCCTTTCGTGGTAATGAATAATGGGAGTTTTTGATCCACCAAAAATATGATTTGTTTAAAATGTTTCAACGCTGGAGCGCCAGAGTTGTTTCCAAACTGTCAACTGACATAGGATATTCGCTTCAGCGTTGCTTCTCTGCTTGAAAATAGTTCTGAATGGTGTATTCAGTTTTGGTGGTGAGAAGCACCCACACCGCAATGAACGTAAAACTAGTCATGATACCATTTTTCGATGGTGTCAGTCAACATCCCGGATAAAGAGGAAAAAAAACAGATATCCCATGAAATCTCCATCGTGCCACTCCCATGTTTCCATGGGAAAACATGTTTTATTCTATGATACAGCCATGCTGCCTTAATGCGGTGGTTGCTAGTGGAGACGGTGGTGAATCAGCAAGATTTATTTTTCATCGTCCCAGCTGATGATGGTGTTATTGAGCTCGCGGTCGTCGTTCACAGTTTGCTCACCATTGCTATGCTTCGTTGCAACCTTTTCTGTGGATGTTGGAGCTATCGTTCCGGAAATGTGTATTCACCGTACGATGGGATGTTTGCGCTACGCTTGGGCATCCAAAATGTGGATTAATTTACGTGCCTCGGTGTTAATCATAAAGGGGTTAATTTCTTCGTTTTTACAAATCATTTCAGATTTTCGAAAAATTGCGCTTCCCAAAAATGTATTGTGATACGATTCAAACCAGTAAAATTACACAAAAAACGCAGACCAGTCTTGTCCTTACATACGTAATGTTAGTACGACACTCAAAATATGTAAATTCTTCTAACTTTCAAAATATTTTTGACTGGAAACTCCTGGCTGGAAACTAATGTTTCTCTCGTAACACAAAAAATGCATATTATCGCGATTGATATGATTTTAAAGGTTACATAACATTCACTCGAATACCATCCACCCAAAACACATTTACCCGAATGACATTCACTCGGATGGAACACAGGTTTGTTTGCGAGAGACCGCCGCTTCCAACGACGGGTCGGCGGCCGACTCGGATTGCGTCACCTCAACGGCTTGGGGCCGCCTCGATTCCTTACCCACGTTAAATGGGGACTTCTTCCCATTACAATAATCTCAGAATAAAGTTCATTACAAAAATATAAACTCATAATAAAAATTGTGCTGCAGTGGCGTTAATACGTAAGTACCAAAAAAAAATCAATATTCATTCCTTTTTTTTCATCTTAACCCTGAGCTGTTCTTTCTCGGTAATTTTTTTCGTTCTAAATATTTAAATTGGATTTAAAAAACATAAATATCTTAATTCAATAATAACTGATTCGGTAATTTAAAAAATGTTTTTGAGAAAAATGAATTTTAATTTTAATTTTTTTTTCAGAGTGATTTTTTTCAAATTTGCTTGATGTTTTCATATGAATATTCAAATTGTTCAAGTTTTCATTGAACAATATAAAACAAATTTTTAAAAAAATCGTTGGAAAAAAAAAAGTTTTTTTTAGAATGAAAATTAGTTTTTTTCAAAAACATTTTTTTAAAAATCGAAAAAAAAGATATAAATAGCTCGTACAATAACCAACAAATCATCCGTACATCGGAAAAATACTTCTTTTTTTGTTGTTGATTGTATCTCAGAAAAATAAATATACAAATAGTATTTGGATTTTTTTTTTTTGAGCAAATCGTATTAATTTTCCTTTCTTCTCTCGTCTTTCCAGCAATTGAAATGTAAACAGAGAAATAAAAAAAAATTAAGTTAAACGGTTTGATTGTGATTAAACATAATAATGTACTTAAAGCTAGAAAATAATTAGGCAAGTAGCAGTTAGCAGTTATCACACTTCTCCTTCATGAGGAGACGATCTGGCGTAGTGGTAACATCCATGCCTCTCACGCCGAAGGTCACGAGTTCAATTCTCACTCCCGACATTCTTCCAAAAATGGAAGTACAAGTGATGAACCAACCAAATGAGTTGAAAATCACTATAATACAGATAAAAAAAAAACTTCTCCTTCATTAGTCTAGGGCATCGATGAAACTAAAATAAAATCGTGGGACATATGAGGAAGTCACTTATTGTGGATAATGGAAATCCAACGTGCCCCACGATTTTATTTTAGTCTTATCAATGCCCTAGACTAATGAAGGAAAGGTGTGATAACTGCTAACTGCTACTTGCGTAATTATTTTCTAGCTTTTAGTGCATTATTATGTTTAATAATAATCAAACTGTTTACACATGGAATGACATGGAATCAGATATTTTGTAGCGGCGGCCAAATCGGATTTTTCAAGATAAGCAGTTTTAAAATGACAGCAGAGATAAAGGTGTTTTATAAATTCGGTCAGTTCCTATTGGTCAAATTTCTATTAATTAGGGACAACCCTATAGACATACAAACAGTTCAATAAAGTAATTTGCTATTTTGTTATTGCGGCCATCTTGGATTTGGATTTTTTATGATCTACTGTGATCTACTATTCAAGCCCTTTCATTTGATATCCATATTAATGGGGTTTTGACATAATATGTAGTCCGCCATTTGGTAGGATTTTGATGGATTCGCATTTTTCATAAATAACCGTGTTCTACTAGTCAAGCCGTTTCATTCGATACCCATATCGATGGAGTTTTGAAAAAAAAAATATATATATATATACGATGCCATTTTGTGGTGGCGGCCATTTTGGAATTGCATTTTTCATAAACAACTGTATTCTACTAGTCAAGCCCTTTCATTTGATACCCATATTGATGGGGTTTTGGAAAAACCCATATATGAGGTTTTGATGAAATATGTGATTCGTCATTTTGTACTGGCCGCCATCTTGGATTTTCAAGATCGTGAAATACGCAGTTTTATAGTGACTGCAGAGATAAGGGTGTGTTCCAAATTTCAGATCAATCGGTCAACAAAAAGGTGGTCAAATTTATATCAATATGGAACAGAGCTATAAATTATTATATAAATTATTAATGTGGGATAGAAAATAAAACCGTTAAAAAAAAAAGAAAGCGCGAATTGACTTTACAATAACTTCTACCAATAACTTTTCGTTGCCCGTAAAACAGCTAGAACTTTCCATTAAACTACGCTTCAAACGTATGCAACCCTTCAAAAATTTAGTTTCTTATGGTTTTAGAGGTTTCGATGAGGCTAAAGGGACTCTAGCTGTTCATATCATTCTAGGAAGGCGTATTTTTCGTTCAAGATATATATTGTTTTTATGACGCAGGAATATGTTTTCCCGTAAAAGTGCCAGCCAATTCAGTAAAATTGTCACGTTCTAATGAAATATTTTCAACGCTAATGAACATTTTCATACCAATCGTATCGAAATTCCTTGATTATTTAGATTTTTAATGAAATGTGTTTGCAATCGTTCGCTCGAAATGCAAATGCAGTGTTCGTTCTATGGACACTGTGGAGAGACAGAGACTGTTGCAACGTAAGCTCCGGTCGTTTGGTATTAATTGGACACGAAAGATGATGATTTTTATTACACAGCACCAGTCAATGAGTAGTCAACAAATTTTTCCTGGTGTCGATACACACAATGACTGTGTTTGCGTCAATCGCACGTTCAAAATGTAAATGGAGTGTTCTTCCTACTGGCATCGTGGAGAAATTAAATATTGCAAGCTCTGCCCGTTTGCAACTTATGTGGATACAAAAGATTTTTGAGATTTAAATTACTCCAGCCAGCGAGCAGTAAACAGTCCTTCTCAATGCTGATGGCACATACAGTGGCCCAAAACCAGGAAGCAGCAACGGCAAGCTCGGATTTTAATGCGTAGTCAGGCAACATCGTGCATTGATGAAAAGCACATTCTTTATTATGGACCGTCTCGCTTTAATGCACTATCACCGGAAATCCGAATGATAACACGTCGTAATCACTTCAAAATTAAACTGAAACCCTATTTTAAGTCAAAAATACACGAATTCATAATATTAAAAGCAATCAGCCACAACAACACAGTGAACTTTTTATGCAATTTTTCAAGCTATTGCAACAAATTTTCGGGTCAATTATCAAGCGTATAACTTTTGGATGCTTTTGTATTTATTGTATAAAATGATTACCATACCATTTCGTTGAGCTGGAGGAGAATTTTTAACGCTCAAAGAAAGAGTGGATTCCTTCTCGGAGGTACTCAGCACAAATAATTCCCCCTTCCCACCAATTGGAAACGACCAATTGGACCAAATGGAAATGTGATTGTGATAGAAGAGCATAATGTATAGGCATGTGAGCGAGATCATCTTCGTGTCATATCGCAACACAATTAAAAAAACTTCTGAGCGGGGGCCAGCTTTTATACAGATTTGTATGATTTTAATAATCTGTTTTTAAAGCAATTTTCAAGATATTGAAACCAGTTTTCGGGACAATAACATGACATTTATGACAAGTGCTTTTGCGCAGCTCTGTGTAGCCTAAATTCATCGAGTATTTGACGTTGGTTATGGAAGAGCGGCATATGGATAATTAAAAGCAAATGATTTTAATGTCAATTACACTAGACTTTCAGGACAGCTGAAAAAATCAAAGACGATGAATTGAATCGAAAGAGCCTGATGCCCTTTTTTTCAAACATTGGCACACCATGGGAAAGATCCAGCAAGGAGTAGAATGGGTACCACTTGAATTATCTAAAAGTGCCATTCACAGCCATTTCAACGTTACGGAATTCGTGCTTGTCAGAAAAAAGAGGGTTCTTTGCATATTGCGACTTGCGATGGAAAGAAGATAATTACAATCGCAATTTCATATTTTCGATCATTTCAATCGCAAGAACTCATGGATGTTCCCAAGAAAATCATCAACTTCGAAACCAAAACGGAACATTCACAATCATAAAGCAATGTTCTGCATTTGATGGGATGTTTTAATGGGCAACAGGCGCAGAGTTATTCTTCTACATGACAGCACTCAGTCACACACTGGAAAAACCACCATGAAGACACTGACGCAGTATATATAGAATTCTCGGAGATATCGACAGAAAGGACCATATTTTGCTCAATCTGCGTAGAATTGTTCTCTTATGAAAAAATTTCATAATTTCATGTATATTTGATACACTCAAGAAATATGGATGATGTAAATACTGTAAACTCTTCGCTTCGCTCCATTACACGGTTTTGTACAGAATCAGTGAAACAGAGCGTATATTAAATACGCTGCATTCCGTCATTCATTTTAAGCGTTCTACCATGGACAATCGTGGAGAACACATTTTAATATCGAGCGCATGGCCTTGTCTTGTACAGAGGCGACACGTGACCAAGTGAGCTACCTGTTCGATCAACAATTGTGTGTGTGTTTTCTATCGTTTCCATAGGTTTCGTTCTGCAGAAAACTTTCAAATATAATTTTTACGCAAGACAGCGCATTAGTAGTAGTGATCGCTTCACACATAGCCGACTGCGTTTGCCCGCACTTGAAGATGCAGAAAAGTGTTTGGTAGTAAATAAAAAAGTTGTAATTTATTTCGAAGTATAGCGTTGTGTTGCGTGCGGGTTTTGTGGTATAATCAAGTGTAGCCATCAGACTACATTTACACACCTTCGATAATTCCTCATCTATGGTAGAAATGTGTTTTGACATAGGACTATGTCTTTGATTTCTATATAGGGGGGTCACTCTACGAAAAATGTAACGGTTTATTAAGAGTTTTCAAACGGATATTACTCAAAATGGTTATTGCGACATATGTTGTGTTATATATCATTAGACAGGAAATTTATCCAGTATTTTTTTTGCTTAAACAATGAACAGTGAATATAGTAAAAAAAATGTTAACAATTTGACGGTTTAAATGGGTATGTTTTCTTGCGATTGCACTAAGCACCAGGGTTGCCATAATAAAATCTGTGTTTTCGACCTGAAAAAATCTTTTTATTTTAGTTCTTTTCCAGAAAATCTGTATGGATATCTGTATTTTATTTATAAGTCTAATTTTTAGCCATAATTTGAGCTTTATTATCACTGTTTGGCATAGTTATTATACGATGTTGAAGGTAACCACGTAGCGCTAGTAAACATACATTGTAGTAAAACTCAATGCTGCATTGAGGTGTAATGAAAGTTTAAACAGTTGCATTTTATTCTAGAGCACACACAAAAATGTAAGGCTTGCAATGGTAATACACCGGATAACTGCCAAACGTATATACAAAAACTGTCAAATTGGAACTGAAAAGGGGACATTAAAATGGCATCAACCCATGTGCTCAGGATAAGCACAGGTTCTGATAGAAATTTTTATGCTATATAAATTAATCGGTATGTTTTCATTGATATTAACATTTTTTTGAACTTTTATTGTTCAACCGTTTACCAATTCATTTCAGTAGCAGTAATTTGTCTACTCTTATCCAGTTCAATATCTGTTTCAACATCTTCAACAGCTATTTAACTTGAAAATTAAAGAACAGGTTCAGTTCGTTGAACATGCACAGACTGCGTTCAACGACGGATTCCAGTGAGAGCAAGTTTGTGCAGATAAATTCAGAATATTCAATGATTTGAGCTATACTATTTGCTGAATTGAATTGAACTCAAAGCAACTCGATAGATCTATAAAATGTATCTTTCTTTTGAAATTTATTTTCATCAAAACTTCAAACGACAATAGCTAAATTTTTTAAGATTCCCAGTTCGGTAGATCGAATTTTCAATTTTCTCCAAAGGAATAGTTTTCAATGTTCGGATTGCTAGAATCCCTAACCTGGTTGGCTGCCTCATTTGTGTAGCCCGCAATGCGTGTTTCTAACATGGACTATAAAAATTGTTTCGTGTTAAACAAACGCCTTGCAATCTGAACAAATGTTTGGAAAATTAGAAGTTCTCACTGCAACGCCATTTAAAAACATTTGGCAATTTTATAATTATCCATACAGTATTAGATGATTAGGGAGTGTTCAAATCGATTGCAATATACAGGTCGGACGCGATCATATACAGACTCGATTATATGTGATTCGATGTATATAATTTTGGACTCGTTTATATACAGTTTGAATTTTTTTTTACATTTCGAATATGACTTGTTTCAAAAAAAAAAGTAACCTTTGAACGTTAAGGTGGAATTTAAGTGGCTATTTTATGTACGGTGGGGTAAAAATTGTGCTTTTTGAAGATTTTGCTTGAATTTTCACCAGGAATTGTTTAAATCGATGTTGTAGTGAAATTGAAAGAGATAGAAGTTGGATGTCAAAGAACAAATCGTAAAGTGGTTTAAGAACTTCAATTTGGTTGATAGAAACTTTCAAGTTCAATATGAATTTTCGGGATAAAATTAATAATTACATATTAAAAATAACTAACTTTGAAATTTTCACTTCAAAAAAGTTATTTAAATCAATTAATTTAGATGTTTCACTACTATATCCTGTACTAAGTTTTCTCATCTTTCAAATGAAGGCAATCGAATTGGCTTACACAGCGTACTTTTTAGTGTAGAACCAGTTTGAGATAACAGAGTCCAAGACAAACAAAAGTTCTATAACTCTGTCATTGTTGAAATTCGAACATATGCGTAGATTTAGGACGAACATATGCGTAGGATTTTTTTCATCAAATATGATTATCTATCACATTCTGAGAGATTCTGGAAAAAAATGTTTTTTTTCATGTGAGAAGGGTTTTTTCTGACTTTAAGGGGATGAATCAAAAATTAAATTCTTCTTTCATTTTCAATAAACGGAAAAAAATATGCATAAAAAAACGAATAAAGGAAAAAAAAATTGACTCGATTATATACAGGATTCGATTATATACAATGAAAAGAAATCGGAGACTGTATATAATCGAGTTCGAGCTGTATATCGACATCTCGTAAACTAAGAAAAAATTTTCGTGAAGTGATCGGAAAAAATTATTGAAATTCATTGAATATAAATAATTGTTGTATAAAATTGGAACCTTATCTTTAAAAATCTGTAAATTGAAATGAAATCCCGAAAATCTGTAATCTGTATCTACAGATTCTTGGTTTTACAAAGCCTAAAAAATCTGTATAAATACAGATTATTCTGTAGATTTGGTAAGCCTGCTAACCACTCGCTTTCCTCCCCGACGCAACGAGCAATACCGTTCTGAATCATATTTCGGACACTTTGTTCTAATATCTTGAAATGCTTAATGCACTGATGATATAACTATCAAATTAATATCACAATTGCTTCTTTAGAGTAATCCCTTGCTTTCTCTATCATTTCACATGAGAAATACTTCTGAATTCTAACATAATCGGCAGAAATCTTACAACACTACTCATTATCGTTTGTGTTTGACGTTTCCTTCTCGTGAGCACGTAGAATTCACTCGTTCATAAATATTTTAATTTCTCCCGTGTTTCATCAGTTCTCATCATCGTTAACAATTTACTGTGATTGCTTGGTGAGAGTTTCGCAGTTGACTATAAAATATAATCAAGTGTAATGTAATTTTCGTCCAAAAAATGACAAAATAAAGTGTTCGAAATTTGAATTCAATCTGTCCGAAATTCGATTTAGTGTCCGAAGTTTGATTCTTATTCGCTTCATTTGAAAAGCATTTTATTCGATGATTTTTTTATGTTTTCAATCAAATAGGTAAAAAGAAAGTAGAAAGCTTAAAAGCATATTGAACTAATTTATGAAAAATATCAACCAAATAATACCTGGGCATAAAGTTTAGATCTGCTTTCTGCATCGTATGCCTTAAGCGTCCAAAATATGATTCAGAACGGTATGTTTGTCTAGATTCGGGCATTAGCTCACAATGTGAGTTGATGCGTATAATGAGTTATTCTCCATTTACCAATTATAGGCGTTTATCAGTTATTGTATTATATGTTGCCCAATCAATTCGGGCTCAATTCACATTTTTATCGTGTAGTCCTTGCTATCAACAATTTATGCAATTGTGGTTCAGGATGTCATAATAGCGAGCATGTTGTTTGGTTATGTAAAAATGCAATTAATGAATTTAACTGGCTGCTGATTTAGAAGATCGAAAGGGTATACTCACGTATATCAGATTATGGTAGCTTTAGTAGCCTCGATCTTACCGGGCTATAAAGTAATTATAAACAATGTTCCGGACAACGTGATAACGAAGGAGATAATGCCATAGATTGATTTGACTCAGGCTTATATTTATGTAGGTCTTAACTATTTAGACTTGTGTTTAAAAATTATACATGATGACTCTTTGTCTTCATCTGCATGATTGAATAAACAGAAGAAAGGGGTAGTAATGGCTTTAATGGTATTTTTGTGTACATTTTTGAACAGAATGAGGTACCGAATTCTACCACGTTATGTCATCTAACCCGCAGAAAGGATGCAAGTGCATATAGGTAACGGGTTATCCAGGGCATCCATTTGGTGTATCCAAAGAGAAAAAAACAGATTTTGAACAATGAATTATTTAAATCAATTTAAATGTCAATTACTACTCAATTTAAATGTAATTACTACACATAATCACAGTCCTATGTCAAGACCCCGTCCGTGCCATCAACTTTTTTCTGAGATTGTCTACCTGTCCTGTGAACAATTTGAATAGGCGGAAGAGACGCCATTGGTCTTGTAGGAAACATATTCACTGCGATTGTCTTCAATTTACAAAAAATGCACTGATATACTATAATCAAATTGCTGCAAAAATTATTAAGTAAGAATGCAAGGTGCCTGACTCAAAATTGAATCTTTCTAACCGGTCTGTTCATATTAATATACATGTACAGTGGGGAAACCTAGCTGGATTCCCTTTTCTGCCTAGATTTGGTCGAAGATAATATTCTTCTGAAAGTATAGACAGATGCAAGCCTCAATTTCAACGTTTTGCTCCATTCCGGGTTCAAAATATAGTCCTGATTCGAACAAAAAAAATAGAAACAAACACAAGCTCTTGCTGTTTTTTTTAGCAACGAGTAGAACATGTCGAAAGATTTCGGTGCAAAATAACATCGACAACATATGCTGCTGCTACTGCTACTGCCCGGCTCCATCACCATTCCGCTTGCTGCTTGTGTGTGTTGTACATTTTAATACACTTCCACTTCAAACAAAGCTCCTCATCGCATGGTGGGTTTCAAAGGCGTACTCAACACAGAACCGCAGCATAACACAATCGGCAGAGGGGTACAAAACCCGAGAAAGAAAGAAAGCTCCATAGCTCCATAAACAAGCGCTTCAGTATATTTAATTTGCTCTCCAGAAGAAAGGCTTTCCATTTTTGCTACTCGCATTCGCTCCGGCACTCGGATCGAATGGATCGAGATACGGAACCAGTCGCCGCCCCCACTGCTGGCACAGTCCTTCGTCGTGGCACGTGGACTGGGAGTCTGGAGTCTGGATCGGCTCGTTGTACCAACGCTGCTGAAGGCGAGTTTCGCAGCAGCAGTCAACCAGTGCCCTCTCAATGGGGAAGTAAAAATGCTGCGGGTCTAATGGACTCTTTCATTTACTCGTGTTTGTTGTGCGACACATAGCACAAGACGCACAATAGAAGTCCGTTTGTTTGGATTCATCCTGTATGTGGGAGATGCCCATCCGAACGGCGGATGGCCTATTGATTGAGTTGTCGCAATTCCGTGGAATCCCACCATCCAGCTGTGGGTAACAACATGCTTGCTCCAGTGGGTTTCCTTCCACAATTCCCGTAAGGGTAGCATCTGTCCACGGTACAATAAATTGTTCAATTTATCTCGTCACAAATGGAGCACTGCAGCGTTCCATTGACAGGTCCCATTTGCTTGGTGAAACTTATATTTCCGCAAAAAAATTGAACACGCCATCCACGTCAAATTTTATTCCAATCATTGATGCCATTCTGTGCAACATAATTTCCGCGGGTGTTAAGGAAAGAGTCTGATTTCCTTCGAAAGGGCAATTTCTAGCTCTGTAAACAACTACAATATTTGTAGAGTAGGAGGAAATAATAAAGTCCATCTGACAAACTTTGCTACTGATGACACTATGATTTATCTGCAACCATGTGTCAACCTACTTTTTTTTGCGTTCGAAGATCGATGAAACATTCGCACACGCACATCAGCAGTGGATTTCCCCACGGGTTTTCCTGTTACAGTGCCGATCAGCGACTTGGTTCCACCTCTGACGAGAGGCTATCTTCTTCGTGCATCTCAAACACGTCCCACGCATTTTAAGTTCTCGTGGAATCCGTTGCACGAACGGTGGAAAATAATAATCCCATTGACACTAATCCTCCCACATCTCTCGTCTCCAACGCAAGGACCCAAGTGTTATCCTCGCTGTCTGCTTCAACTCCACAGGCACAGACCATATTCTCGCTTCCCGTTCAAGCTCCGTTGCCGCAGACACACCACTCACACCCACCCACGCGGCACACACACACACACACCGAGTGATTAGCGGGATTTTATCGCATAGCATAACAGCAGCAGCAGCAGTGAGGAACCAGCGATAGTCGCGGCCTCATTCAAGCGTGCAGAACAGAGAACAAGTAGCTTCGAAAAGACAGTCTTTCTCCTCCAACAAAGCCCGCACCGCGAACACTGACGACCTTCGCATGTTTTTTACCCTAATCGGGTTAATGCTTTCTTTGAATTGATGGAATTGGAATATGCCACTAGCGAACAAAAGTTTCCTGGCAGCAGCGCGGCTTCGAAGGGCCGCTTTGCCTCCATATAATTTGGTGATTCACGATCACTTTCGGTTGGTAAGGCGGAGGCGTACGAATTGCGGTGCCCCACTTTACGCAGTTTGTGGGGAGAGAGGAGTGTTATAATTCCCGAGGTAGACGATAAGGTAGTTAGAGCTCGTGAAAAGGCGGAAAATTAGTCGGGGGATTTTCGTAAAGGTTGATATGTTTTGTCAATAAATGATTTGATAAGGGATTCCCGCCTGTCTTCCAAAAGTACGAGTTAAGACTAAGATAGGGTGTGTGGTTGTGTAAAAAAATTGTTTTAACAAGAACAAAGGTCATTCAGCTCGCGCAGTCCGAAGACATCAGTCATCAAATTTATTCGCGTCTATCATATAGTGGATATTACACCGTTATCAGTTCATGGCTGGTGAAGTTATTTCGCTCTAACGGGATTTTCTGTATACGGCGAGAGAAG
This sequence comes from Toxorhynchites rutilus septentrionalis, assembly GCF_029784135.1. Classification (NCBI taxonomy): domain Eukaryota; kingdom Metazoa; phylum Arthropoda; class Insecta; order Diptera; family Culicidae; genus Toxorhynchites; species Toxorhynchites rutilus. The sequence continues at coordinate 68,015,165 of NC_073746.1, read as the reverse complement.
AGAAAATCAATCACAACCAGCGTGAGGAAGAAATCCTTCACCGTGAGTGCGGTGCGTGTGCCGTGTCATCGCTGTGTATGGCGTATCATCGTCATCGTTGCAGCTGTGCCGAGCGATCATCACGCGGTTCGATTGAGACACTGTTATAATTCATTCGCACTGTTGTGCGCTTTAGGTGTAACACATATTAGTTTAAGGAATAAAAATTATATAATTGTATAACTGCCATAATGACAGAAGGAGACCAGTTTGATATGGAGATTGAAACTGATGTTTCTTCCTCACTAACTACAACGGGGGCTGGGAAGTCGCTTAAACGCGTCCCTCCCTTGGAAGATGTCTCTTCACCCCCTCAATCTCCCGCTCCCGCTTCCGATCAACTCCCGAACTTGCCTCCCAGCCCTACTGACCCCGCTCCCGCTCAACAATCGACCTCGTCCTCCCCATCAGTTGCTTCCTCTCCTCGTGTCAAGGTCTATCCAGAAGATGCACCTGGATCTGGCCCATGGGTTGTTTTCTTCCGGCCCAAACCCAACGGAAAATCGCTCAACGTCATTCAGATTATGAAAGATCTGACAAAAAAATATTCCTCCGTGGTCGAATTTAGTAAGGTTAGACCGAACAAACTGCGTGTTGTCGTGGCTGATCGGAAGTAAGCTAACGAGATTGTTGTCGACAACAGGTTCACACTAGAATATCGCGCCTATGTGCTCTGCCATAACGTAGAAACTTCGGGGGTGATCACAGAAACGGGTCTGACGAGCGCATTGATAAAAGAGGGAGATGGCAGATTTAAAAAGCTCCTTTTGACGACTAAAAATTTTGGACTGTCAACAAATAGGAAAAGTGTCCCAGGAAGAGGGAAAAACAAAATTCACGCCGTCCGACTCGTTTCGAGTAACTGTTGCTGGTTCCGCCCTCCCTGACTACGTTATGGTGGACAAATTGAGGCTTCCACTGCGTTTCTTCGTGCCAAAGCCCATGACTTGCAACAAATGCAAGTCAGTTGGTCACACAGCAGATTATTGCGCCAACAAGGAGCGCTGTGCCACTTGCGGAGAGCAACATGTGGGCAAATCCTGCAGTGCGACTGAGCATAAGTGCCCATATTGCGGGGGGACCCCACATGAACTCTCAGCTTGTGAAACTTACAAGAGTCGCTGGGAGAAACAGAAGCGCTCTTTAAAGGAACGCTCGAAACGCACTTTTGCGGAAATTTTAAAGGGCGCTTCTCAACAGGCCCAACAAACACAACAACCAATCTCCTCACACAATATCTTTTCCACGTTTCCAGTTGACGAAATGGAAGCGGACACAGCTAACGGGGGCACACCGTTCATTCCCCAAGGGAATCCCCGGCGCAAAAATGTGACCTCCCAAAATTCAATCACAAGTCCCTCCGGTGATATCCCCTGTTAGTTTGCCTAAAAAATAGAATGCAGCGGACAAGCAAAATCAGGTTCCTCCTGGCTTCCGTGGGAATAGTTCATCTTCGAACGACCCAGCACTCGAGGGGACATCAAACACCCCAACTGACAATTTTGCAACAATTGATGCAAACATGGTTCCTCCTTGCAATGATTATCTCTCTTGATGTCTAATTCAAATAGAGAGGTCGGAGATATCACTGTTTTACAGTGGAATTGTCTTATTCTTATCCCAAAATTGGATACATTCAAATTTTTAATTCATAAGTTCAATTGTGATGTTTTTGCTCTATCCGAAACTTGGCTTTCTTTGCGAGATGATCTCTCTTTCCACGATTTTAATATTATACGCTTGGACCGTGATGACAGATACGGAGGGGTGATGAATATGCGGACGCGATTGCTCTAGCCATCAATTTCAGAGATGGCTTATCTCCATTGGAGGAGTATAACTTCCTTTCTCGTTTGATCTATGACAGCGCGGTTCGCGCTCAAACGAAACCCATCCCAGGCTCCACTATTCGTCAAAGGCCTCCCCATCCATGGTGGGATAGCCAATGTTCCAAGCTTTATCAGGATAAATCGAACGCATTTAAAGCTTTTCGGAAACGTGGAACTATTGAGAATTTTCAAATGTATTTGGACATTGAAAAATAATTTAAAAACTTGATCAAGGGGGAAAAAACGTGCTTATTGGCGAAATTTCGTGGAAGGTTTGTCACGAGAAACGTCAGTGAAAAAATAAGAGAAGGTGGCTCGAAACATGAGAAAAAATGTTCATCGAATGAAAGCGAAGAATATTTACATCGATGGATTTAGAATTTTGCACGGAAGGTTAGTCCGGATTCCGCTCCTGTGCAAAAAATTGTTCGAGATATACCACAAGGTAGGTGCGATCTTGATTCCGAGTTTTCGATGGTAGAATTCTCTCTTGCTCTGCTTTCATGTAACAATTCTGCTCCAGGATCGGGTCGAATTAAGTTCAACTTGCTGAAAAACCTCCCTGATGTTGCGGTTTCTGGAGCATAATATTGTTCCAGATGACTGGAGACAAGTACGAGTTATAACTATTCAAAAACCCGGAAAACCCGCTTCCGACTTCAATTCGTACCGCCCAATAGCAATGCAATCTTGTATACGGAAATTGTTGGAGAAAATGATCCTGTTTCGCCTTGATTGATGAGTTGAAACGAATGGCCTACTATCAGATACACAATATGGGTTCCGCAGGGGAAAGGGGACGAATAATTGTCTTGCGCTGCTTTCTTCAGAAATTCAAATGGCTTACGCCGAAAAAAAACAAATGGCTTCAGTATTCTTGGACATAAAGGGGGCCTTTGATTCTGTTTCAATAGAGGTTTTGTCAGACAAATTACAATCTCGGGGTCTGCCGCCTCTATTGAATAATATGTTATATAACTTGCTTTGTGAGAAACATTTGAACTTTTCTCACGGAGATTCGGCAGTAAGTCGGGTCTCTTACATGGGACTCCCCCAGGGCCCATGTTTAAGCCCCCTTTTGTACAACTTCTACGTAAGCGACATTGACAATTGCCTTACACAAAATTGTAGCCTAAGACAACTTGCAGATGATGGAGTGGTGTCTGTCGTAGGATCAAACGAATCCGACCTGCAATAATCCTTACAAGATACTTTGAACAATTTTTCAACCTGGACCATTGGTCTAGGAATTGAGTTCTCCACGGAGAAAACAAAGATGGTCGTCTTTTCTAGGAAGCATAGACCAGCGAAACCAAAGCTTCAACTTTTGGATTAACCGATCACTCATGCTATGTCATTCTTGGGGTCTGGTTCGACTCCAAATGTACTTGGGGGGCCCATGTTAGGCATCTGAGTAAAAAATGTCAACAAAGAGTAAACTTTCTCCGTACAATTACCCGCATCAGGTGGGGAGCGCATCCCGAAGATCTTATAATGTTGTATCGAACAACTATTCTCTCAGTGATGGAGTATGACAGTTTCTGCTTTCAATCAGCTGCCAAATCACACCTCATTAAACTCGAGCGAATTCAGTATTTTTGTCTCCGTATTGCGTTGGGATGTATGCCCTCAACGCATACCATGAGTCTCGAGGTTTTGGCAGGCGTACTCCCACTAAAAGATCGCTTCAATTTATTATCTCTTCGGTTCCTCATCCGGTGTAAGGTTATGAACCCATTGGTGATCGGAAATTTTGAGCAGCTGATCGGGCTAAATTTTCATTCTGGATGGAAAAAATCCATGGAATTCCAGATTATCATCGATCGGGGATCGTTCCTACGATCTTCAATGCAAAGTATGGGCGTATCAATTGTGATAATATGTACTTTACTGATGGGTCCTTTATGAATGAGTCCACAGGATTTGGAGTGTTCAACGAATTTTTTAGCACCTCCCACAGTTCTTAGAATCCTTGCTCAGTGTATATTGCTGAATTGACAGCAATACACAGGGCGCTGGACAGCGTCGCCTCATGACCTGTTGAACACTATTACATTGTAACGGATAGTCTTAGTTCTGTCGAAGCTATCCGTTCAGTGAGGTCGGAAAAGCACTCGCCGTACTTCCTTGAGAGAATATGAGAAATTTTGAGTGATTTATCCAGACGCTGTTATGTCATCACCTTTGTATGGGACCTTCACATTGCTCAATTCCGGGTAATGAGCGGGCTAACTCATTAGCAAAGGTGGGTGCGATTGAAGCCGACATTTATCAGCGTCAAATCGCCTTCAATGAATTTGATTCTTTAGTCCGTAAAAATACCATCGCTAACTGGCAACGCAGATGGAACAAAGATGAATTGGGCTAAGGTTAGCCTCAAACCGTGGTTCAAAAGTCTGGACTTGAGTCAGGACTTTATTCGCACCTTCTCCCGACTCATGTCCAATCACTGTTCGTTAGACGCGCTACTTTTTCGTTTTAATCCACGACATCGAACACGTTGTTTGGTCGTACGAGTTGTATCTTGTCGTCAGATCGAATTTAGAAAACTCCCTTCGGGCTCGAGGAAAGCAACCCAATGTGCCGGTGAGAGATGTGTTGGCTCGGTTTGACCTTGATTACATGTCTCAAATATATGTTTTACTTAAAGCCATCTGTTCGTGCGTAACTATATTCGGACACGTGTTCTACAAACACGTAATTAATTTGCGTGTGAACAGTTTATTGAAACTCCGTATATGTGAATTGATCACACCAGTAATCCGAACCGTATTGTACAATGGTTTATTTCGACTGACTTTCTACAATAAAGAACAGCTGACCGGCAAAGAAGTACTACTCCCAGTCCGAATACGTGCAGTGAAACGGACGGTGAAAATCTGAGCGTATGAGTGAGATAGTAATAGACCGCAAACGCGATCCACACTTCTAATATTCTCTATTGTTATCTGGTTCTCGCTCAAACACCATCGATCTTCGAGTGTGAGTGTTCATACATCCTTTCCCCTCCTTTTTGTCCTTCACGAGCTATCGGTTCCCTTCCTACTAACATTAGAATAAGTTAAATTGTAAATACATATTAGATGTAAGGATAGTTTTAAGAATTGAGTGTGAAGTGTCAGTGTAAATAAGAATGTCAATGTGATTGTGAGTGTGAGTGTGAACACACATCTCCTTACATCCCATCCTTTTCCTAATGAAAATGTGTCACCCTTCTAAACTCGAGTCGACCGCAAGTTATCGGTTTCCTATTTTATTAACCATAGAATTAAGGAAACATGTTAATATATGCTAGTAGAAATATAGTCTTATGTAACTGAGCCTGTAAAAATAAACGGATTAATAAAAAAAAGAAGAAAGTTTTCATAAAAAATGTACAATAACTATTGATAATTATTAACCCACACTTCGTTGAACTTTTCTGTAAAACGTATGCAACCAATGATTGTATGTATTAGTTGATATTGATAAGTCAATTAAAGAGAATACAGTGGGAAAAATTCCTATAAGCGCACCTAGGTTTTTCACTACATCTTTTTCAAATAGTACTAAGCTAAACCATTTCAATTATGAAGTTTTAATCTATTTTTGAGAATAATTTGAGTTGCGCTTACAAGAATTTCTACTCCGAAAATGTGTTTTCATAACTTAAAATAACTGTTGACAATTGGACTGGGACATTCAATAGTGAAATTAACTTGATATTAAAAGCCCTTATGGAGACTATGTTTATATTTTAAAAATATAGTTTACCACACCCAAACAATTTAGATATATGCGCTTATTAAAATTTCACGCACTGTATTCAGAAACTGTGTCAATCAGGTTTACTCGAATATAAAATTCAATATTCGTATTTGATGATGTAAATTGATGTACCGTTTTGTCTCAAATTCCGAACACTTCAGTTTTGAATGTAAATTTACTGAACTTTTATGTTATAAATAATTGAATAATAAAAATCTTGACATTCTTTATGGTATTGGCTTTATTTTAACATTATTTACAGGTATCGATACTGCATATAACTTATTATATTAAACATTTGCAAAGAAGTGACTGTCAAAACAAGCGATAAAATGCAAATTAGAAAATTCGGAATTTGAATCAAATTTCGAGCTTGAGCTTGAGCTTGGGTAGACTGCACAATTCGTAGTTGCTCTCCGTGATTGACCTGAACCAACCAAATTGCACAAAGAACACACAGAATTACGCTTGGGACTAGCAAATCATTCTTGTTGTGCAATTTTCGGTGATTCGAGCTTTAAATTGTCAATAACGACGCCGGCCACGTCCTTACAGTCACCAGGGGAAGGGAAGGAATGTTAGTATGATATTCGCCGCCCGAAGACCAGAAGGTTCGCCTCTATAGCGTTTATCATGGGAAGGATGTGTGGTAGTGGGTAGGGTAAAAAATCAGGATTCACTGTGGTAAGTGATGCGATTCTGTATATGCGGACTTTCAACCACTCGACGAACCGAAATCCTAAAAATCGATTATGTTTCGATTACCCGAAGGCCAGATGATATATTTTGGATTCATTGTGTGTCTGTTTTCTCAATTCTTCATATATTTTGACACCCGACGACTTAGGTTATCCATAAGAAACCTAAAAAGGTCACCGGGAAAAACATCTGTACTAAAGCCGGGAAAAACATCTGTACTAAAGCAAGGCTGGAGACTCCTCTATTTCCGGTCACGAAAGTAGGACCATAGATAAAATAATAGAGCGATACATGTTTATGTGCGTGATTCATCACGCTCTTAATTTTCCGCAGTTAAAAAACCCTTTTGTTGCACCAAATGAATATACGAAGCGTGGAACAAAGCCTGTTGATTGCATATCGGAGCTGTACCTAACATCGCACACCACTCTCGAAGTCTGCATACAAGTTTGAACCGCATATATCGTCCCATTCTAGCTATAGTGAATAACGCTGCACAGATAAGTGCAGAGCGATAAATGATATATGACTAACTATGTCATCATTCGGTCACCATTAGCGGAGAGCGGCGAATGGGACAAAAACTAAAACGAGAATATTTTTGTTTCTCACTGGAGCGGTGTTGCTAGTAAAACTTTGCGATCTGTATGAATGTACACTGCGTTTCATAACTATAGAACCGCTTAATTTTTTTTTAATTTCCTGAGATATGTAAAAATTCGGTTGAATTTAACTATATAGTGTAGTATATAATAGCTATGTTCATTTATAACGCTGCCCATTTGAACTTTATTGTTGTGTCTAGGTGCGAAACATTCGAAAAACTAAAATTCCAATGTTTCAAAACTATAGAACCAGATGGAAAAACTCTCAATTAACGTCAATTTCAAATGAATTAAAATAAGTTTCGTAGGTCATCTTTAGTTCTCAATCAGTTCAAATAACCCATTCGGGGTGGTTTCGACCAAACTGGCGCCGTGTTTTAGAGTGAATCTCGTTCTATGCAGAGAATACTGCTCGTTTCGAAGCTCTTCGAATCACCCATACTTCTTGTAAGCTACATCTACTATTCGTACGATCACTTCTCATAAGTTCTTGATAGGGTTTTGATATGGTAAACAAGCCGACCAGTCCAGAATCTGAAGCCCCTATTCATTAAACCATGTCATGACTTTCCGGATTTTATGAATTGGTACCCAATTATCACAATGTTTTTGATGCAAAAACCCATGGCATCAGCTTCCACATTAGTTTTTGGATCTGCAGCTTTGGAGATGGAATTTTTATGGTTTGGGGAGAATTTTCTCAAAAAGGCCTGGTTGAGGTAGCATACCATCAACGCGAATAAACAGTCAGATATGCAACGAAATACTTCAGAATCATTTACGGCTGTTTTTATATCAAATACAATTTGATAATTGGGTAATTTGCCATCAATTCATGAAATCCGGAGAGTCATGGCTTGGTTTAAAAATAAAGGCTTCAGATTGTGGACCGATCAGCTTGTTTAACAGATAAAAACCTTATCAAGAGTTTATGAGGAGTGGTCGTACGAGTAGTAAATGTAGCTTACAAGAAGTATGAGTGATTTGAAGAGCTTAAACGAGCAGTATCCTCTGCGTAGAACGAAATACACACTACAACATAGCGCAACTTGGTCAAATCACCCCGAATGGGTTATTGGATCTGATTGAGAACTAAAGATGACCTACGATTTTATAACCTTAATATAATTCATGTGAAATTGACGTTAATTTTGTAAAGGAGTGAGAGTTTTTCCATCTGGTTCTATAGTTACTATAGTTACTGGTTTTTCAGTTTTTTTTTAATGTTCCGGGCTTGGAACCAACAATAAAGTTTAAATAACCAGTCTTTTAAATGAAGATAGTTATTATATCCTACACTATATACTTCAATTCAACCGACTTCTTACATATCTCTGGAAATTCAGAAAAAATGAGTGGTTCTATAGTTGTGAAAAGTTGTGTATATTGCAAGGGATAGCATCGTTAAAAAAAAATATATATAATCTGTCTGCCCTTCCCTGGGCATCTAGCTAGCTAAATGTTCACACAGTGTTGCACTCGCTGACAATTATGGGTCAGATTGTGTTGCAGTAACTGAATATGATTCATTCGCGTAGTCCGTATGATTCTGCTACTTCATGATGCATGGAGAGATTCGACTAGTAATGAGTTAGAGGCAAAGAATATTAAATTTCTGCACCGAAACCGTTCATGACGGTTTTGGTTTACATGCTCGTGTATCATGAAGTGCGAACCGAAGCAGAGTTATCTCGTTCTATTTTGTGTCAAGATTTGTAGCACGTAAAAGCAAAAGAATGTCACTTGGGGAAATGATTTCTGTAAGATCCTATTTGAACAAACGAAAACGAATTATTCAGTGAAACGATCAATCGGCAAATACTTTGATTCGCACAAGCGTAAAAGGATTCGGGCAACGAAAAAGGGCAAACGGTTCACCAAGGCAATATTTAATTTGCCTGTTTAGTGCCTGCTGGTTCATTCTTTTATCTTGTTTTTTCACCTTTTGTGATTTTTTTCTAGTGCTGTTCTATGCTCATTAAGTGTTATTCACAGTTCTTCCTCGTTCATTTTTTCACATTCAGTTATTCAAATCTTCGACTCTAGATATCCCCAATCGAAAGCCGTTTCCAAATATCAGCCATTCCATGCCAAACCGATATAGTGGTTCTCAGATTTTTGTCAAAAGTGGTAGTTTTGTTCTTATCGCAAGTTATGAGACCCGTATTTTTTATTTTTTTTTTTTGTTGGGGTGACCATTTCCATTTGAGGGTGGTCCAAAAAAAAACATTTTTTCGCATTTTTGCCAAAAATGACTTTTTTCAAAAATTCATAACTTTTGAACTACTAGACCGATTTAGATGATCGACATATCAAATTACTTTCGGTTAACTTCGAAAAATCATAACTCAAAAACGAAAAAAGACGCTTCCCTGGTTTCGAGATATGTTATGTGAAAAATCCTCAGCTTTCCAGAAAAAATAGAAAAAACTATGGCACCTTTGGTCCCGAGACTATGAAAACAATAAAAAACGAATACAATCAATAATAACAAGAGCAGAATTCAAATTTTCTTCAGGTATAGAATTTTTTCAAAAAAGATTATCGATTAGCGATTAGCTTTAATTTGATATGTCGATCATCTGAATCGGTTTAGTAGTTCAAAAGTTATGAATTCAAGAAAAAAGTCATTTGTGGCAAAAATGCGAAAAAATGTTTTTTGACCACCTTTAGGGAAAATAGTCACCCTAACAAAAAAACAAAAAAATACGGGTCTCATAATTTGCGATAAAGAACAAAACTACCACTTTTGACGAAAATATGAGAACCACTATATCGGTTTGGCATGGAATGGCTGATATATAACCAAGATAAGCACAAACAATTATAACTTTCTAATCTTTCTTGATGTTTTGCAGAAACTATCATATTTTCTAACAACTTTCCCAGAGTCCATCTGTATAATGTTGAAAGTACCTACCTTTGTTTGCCTCTCTTACGTAACCTGCAAAAGTCAAAAGAAAATGACAACATTAGAAATATTTCAATGATTTATTTTCGACTAAATTCAGCAAAACAAAACACAATTCAACATACAGCACGATTTGCATACAGAGAGCGGAACGTAAAAAACAATTTATGTACTTTAACACCACTTCATTTGCGGCAACCTTTCTTCTCGACCAACCAAGCAAGTTTGTACCAGCAACAGGGAAGAAACCAGTGCCCCAACCCTGCCTTACTGTGTTATACATTTGCTTTCATGACTTAAACGATCTCTCCAGTGATAAATTTTGCCACACACCCCATTCGGAATCAATATTTAATGGTTTCCAGTTGCACAACAAACCGCTTAATTTCTCCAACAAGAGGTCCACATAAAACCGAACCACTTGACTTCTCGCAACAACAACAGCAGCAGCAGCAGAGGTTCACGGGACACAATCCTCATTCCCTCTCGGTTGTTCCTCCTGCTCGGGAAGCGTTGAACCAGTGAGACCATTATTTCGATTACTCGTTTTCTGTGCTTGCAACACAATACAATGATTTTCATTTATGAAAAGTCTTCCGGTTGACAGCGGTGAATATGTGCCTCCCCGGAATAAAGAGTAAGCATCGGAGGGCAGCAAACACCTTTACCCACCCGAGAGGTGGGTGTAAATTTGGCTGTCCCGAGAGCGCTGTTTCGGTTTATGCTCGAACAGAATTATAAATGTATTCGGAAATTAACTATTTCTTCGTGTTTTTGTGTATTTCCTTTATTCAACTTATGAGGTGTTTTCGCTCCATATTTACATGTTAGAAATTGAAGGGTTTCACGTACTTGATTGTTATGTTCTTGCATTCAAAGTATTTCACTGTTCAAAGTTCATTTTACATAGCTAATGAAACTAAATATTTGGGAACAATTAAAATATGCTTGCGGAACTATTGAAACTCATTGAAAATTTCTACAAAATTGTTCCAGGACTCTTCAAAGTCCTCAACATTGTTTTGAACTAAGTTTGTACTGTCAATAGACAGCGACAGTGACTAGTTCTTCATCTGAGCAATTATCCTTAGAGAGATTACGATGTCACCATCCCGAGGATCAATTGTTAAGACACTTCCTGTAGCACATACCGGAAAGTTTACTCCCATAACCTCCTTTCACAACTGGATCCGTAACCAGAGGCGATAATGATAATCGAGTACTACAAAGTAAGTTCAGCGCCAACCCCCGTTGGCAGGATTCAGCTCAGTTGCATCCTTCGGGTGTTATCGATTTGTTAATTGTGCATTGTCATCATGCATAAATTGCTGCAGAACTATGTCGAAGCGAGGAAAACTTTTGCCCTATCCTCCCAGTCACGTTACAATGTCAATCGATTCGATCCGTTTCGAAGGATGAGTATTCTTCGGAAGTTGAAATCGGGCGATGTAATACTCGATGAGGGGCAAAAAGTTTTACCCTCTAATCTTGCTGCGAAGCTAGTTTTCGCAACAGCGGAACAATGGTGGTTAAAATTTATCTCATCGGTATCGGAAAATTAATTCCGAATAAGTAAGCTTAACTCTGCTACAACAGACATAGTGCACGCCTAGTCGGATCGTGACTTGACAGGTATCCAGCAGTAACAACAATCGACTTCGCAAGTTTGACCTAGCTACGCTTTCAAATGCACTTGGGGATATGGATAGTAACCGCACCACCCACAACACGCCTCTAATTAACATTGTTTATATCAGCCGGCCGTTCAACCATTATCATGCTTTAATCTATCAAATGTCAGTCATTCCGAGTTTCACGCCAGGTGGCGAAGCGATTGTTTACAGCAATTTACTTTGTTATTTGCACGATTCAGGCAGGTTGGAGAAATAAACAAACAGTGCACAGTGCCATCGCACATTACTCATCGCAAGTTGAGCGTGTTGCACATTGAATGTCAGTAAACGATACAAACATGCATGGTTCATTAGGTGGTTGATAACTAGTTCACCAACCATCCATCAATGTCACCGTTTATGATAACCAATCGAACCCAACAGCACAGAAATACGTGTTGAAGATCGCAATGAACCAAGAATATTAGGGTGGCAATGGATGTATGGGAAAAATTTCATCATTGAATTTCAAAAACCGACCATGTACATTTTGTCAATTGGCAAAAAAAAGATCTGTGCAAAGTTTCAGCTCGATCGGACATGATTTAGGGGTGCCTCAAAGCGCTCACAGTTTTGATTTTTTGATCCTCGAAAATCTTTCAAGTGGGGAGTAAAGGAAATTTGGAAAATCGGATTTTTTTTTCTCGATGCCAAATGACTTAAAAATGCATGACACGTCGAGATCTGGTGTCATCTCGAAAAAAAAATCCAAAATCGACCTTTTAGGACTTAGCCTTGAGAGGGAAAGGAGAAAAAATAATTATCGAATTAAAAGAACCGACCATTTTGTTTATAGGTCCAAAAAACTGACCTGTGCGAAATTTCAGCTCAATCGGACATGATTTAGGGGTGACTCAAAGCACTCAAAGTTTTGATTTTTTGGCCACTCAGGCCAAAAGTCCCAAAAAGTCGATTTTCGGCCAAAAATTTTGTTTCGTGATAACACCAGATTTTGGGGGGCCTCCGTAGCCACATTGGTTGCGCGTTCGCTTAGTAAGCGATCGATCGTGAGTTCAAAACTCAGGGCCCTCATTGACCATCTTTGTGTTGTTACAGAATAACTACGTCCACGCAATAATCATCAGCTATGGAGATCGATCCACGGTCGAAATAAGATCGATTCATCCATACAACTGCTCTGCTCTGCAAGACACATCGGGCTGCTGTTCTATAAATAACTCAACAATGATCAATCAACTGTCTCCGCTGTCCGGTCTAACTGGATAATGGAAGAACAGAACGAAAACTCTTACGCCTAAATGGCAACTGTTTAAATGTGTACCATATGCAATGGTATAGAAGGGAATACTCTAACGCCGAAAAAAAATGGCAACTGTGTAATATGCTAATTATAGATATGATAAACATGTGACATGTACACGATTGAAATTCGGCACTGTTACAGCTAAAATGCTAATGAGCCTAAAATAAACAAAAGGGATAAAAAACACCAGATTTCGACGTTTCATGCCTTTTTAAGTCATTTGGCATCGAAAAATAAATTCGATTTTCTAAATTTCCTTTCCTCCCCCCCTTGGAAGATTTTCAAGGATCAAAAAATCAAAACTTTGGAATTTAAAAATTGACATGACCATTTTCGCTGCCACCCTAATATGCATATTAGGGTGTTAATAAATGTATGGAAAAAAGTGATCTGTGAATTTTAAACGGAATGTTCTGCAAAATGTTGCTATTCATTAAAAAAGTTGATGGGTCTGAGCCTAGGGGCATGGACGGGATCTTGAAATAGTTCTTTGATTGTGTGTAGTGATTGCATTTAAATTGATTTTTTCATTGTTCAAAATGTGTATTTTTTAACTCTTTTGATACATCAAATGGATGCCCTGGAAAAACCGTTTCCTGTATGTATTTGTATCCTTTTAACGGGTTAGATGACATAACGTGGTAGAATTCGGTACCGCATTCTATTCAAAAATGTACACCAAAATACCATTAAAGCCATTACTACCATTTTTTTCTGTTTATTCAATCATGCTGAAGAAGACAAAGAGTCACCATGTATCATTTTCAAACACAAGTTTAAATAGTTAAGACCTACATAAATATAAGACTGAGTCAAATCAATCTATGACTACAAAAATATATTATAGATAAAAATAGCATTATCTCCTTCGTTATCACGTTGTCCGGAACATTGTTTGTAATAGCCCTTTTTAGCCCTGTAAGATCACGACTACTCAAGCTATCATAATCTGATTTACGTGGGTATACCCTTTCGACCTTCTAAATCAGCAGCCATTTAAATACATATATTGCATTTTTAAATAACCAAACAACATACTCGATATTATGACATCCTGGACCACAATTACACAAATTGTTAGTAGTGAGACCTATACGATAAAAACATGAATTGAGCACAAATTGATTAGACAACATACAATATAATAAAATTAATGCCTATTATCGGTAAATGGAGAATAATTCATCTTACGCATCAACTCACATTATTAGCTAACGATCGAATTTAGGCAAAAAGATGGCTCGTTGCGTCGGGGAGGAAGCGAGTGGATAGTGCAATCAAAAGAAAACATACCCAATTAAATCGTCAAATTGTTAACTTTTCTTACTCTATTCAGTATTTATGTTTCAAGCAAAAAAAAATTCTGGATAAATTTTCTGACTAATGATATATAACACAACATATGTCGCAATAACCATTTTGAGTAATATGCGTTTGAAAACTCTTAATAAATCATTACATTTTTCGCAGAGTGACCCCCTATATAGAAATCAAAGACATAGTCCTATGTCAAAATACCCAATGCAAAAATTTCAGCTCAATCGGACAATTTATACTAGTGTCACAAAGCCGACAAAGTTAAAGTTTTTCGAAAACCAAACATACGTGAATTCAGGGATTTGAAAAAAAAATCTTGGAGCTGATATCCTGAAATTGTACTTTTATCTGGAAAAAAAAATTCTGAGACTTAACCATTTTTTCGGAATACGCGACAGAACATATGATCTATAACGACATTGTAGAAAAGATTCCTAAAACTATCCTCAACTTTTCCCAAAGTATTAACCTGAGAAGGTAACTGAATAACTCCTTTTAAACCAATCGGACCGGTGATATATTCCGTTATTCATCGCACGTACTCTGTATAGAACTTTAACTGCGATGGCGAATAGTGAATTGTGGGAAACCTGAGAAGGTAACCGAGAGAACTTCTCTAAAAATAATCGTCCCGGCGATATTTTCCGTTACCCATCGCGCGTACGCTTTAGAGAACTCCCATTGCGACGGTCCACAGGCTCCGTAAGCGGTAGAGTTTTTGATTAAACCCCTAAAAGTAATAGCCATGGATAACACAGCTATTACAACCATACTCCTTAGGGGCTTTGGACCCTCTGTTCTGCTTCTCAATAGCTTCCAGTTTTTTTTCGGACATGCTGCTACAGAGATTCGTCAGTCTTTGGTACGCAATACTTTACTACACCCAAACTAGCGTTGGCAGAAAACATTTCATCTTTGGCAGAAATGATGCCATTCCGTGTGTTGGAGAGTCAAATGCGCAAATAATGAGCTGTTTCAAAAGCTTAAGAATGGTTTGTATGTTGCCGAGCAGACATCTCTTTCTGTATTCTTTTCTCATTTCATTTGGGATTGTGCCAAAAAAAAGTCCATACGACGTCGTCAATGGGGATCGAACCAAGGCCGGCTGGAATACAAAGCTATTTTACACGTCTACGCTATCCACATGGCTAATGATGCTTCAGCAGTGTTCAGCAAATACGTGATAATATTGCACCTGATTATAAAATGAAGTTGAGAAGTGTTTGCTAAGAGTAAAAAAGGAGCGCATGAAGAAGAACAATATCTATCTCGGTCTGGGCTTAGTATGTGGCAAAGTATGCGGAAAGCTTATTTGTCTTTTGTGTCGCTCGCTCGTATTAATCTTATATTGCTGTACCATGTATATTATACAAATGCTTACCAGTATTTGTGAGTCATGACATTTTCTGTTATGTTATGTCTCATTTAATGCCATAAATCGGGATGACAAAACATGAGTTAAAAATCAATTTTGGGTGTAGGGTTGCTCAATTACATTTCACTGGGGTAGCCCAAATTAATAATAATAAAAAAAGATATAAATCAATGATTAGGCTTTTGGTCACAATTATGTTCAAATTGCCTATATTCTTATTTTATACATTACAGCTATCAGCTACTTGATGTTGCACGAGCATGATTCAATTTGCAACCCCTATAACTTAGAATGGAACTTGATATGGTATTTCAGTCCTTTTTTGTGAGTCTCTTTTGACTTGAATAAATGTTTTTTTAATTGTTTTTAATTCCTTGGATTCTCGATTTTTGAATTTTAGATATTTTGCATTTTAGTTTCGTGAATTTTTTAATTCTACTTTTTTGTTTCGGTTTTTAGATTTTTGGATTCAAAATTTTTAAAAATTTAAATATTGGAATTAATTTATTAGATTATTGAATTGATATTAAATTTTAAAATTTGAGATTTTAGATTACAAAATTTGCGAAAGTTCAGATTTTTGAATTCTATATTTTGACGTAGGACTACATCTTTGATTTCTATATAGGGGGGTCACTCTACGAAAAAGGTAACGAAAAATTAAAAGATTTCAGAATCGTTCTTGCGACATACCGTCGATGGGGGTGAAAACGGGTTCTGGGGATGAAATTGGGTCAAAAATGGAGAAAGTTAATACACCCAGGTTTTTTTACGTACCTCGTAAAAAAAACGAGTTAATTGGAAAATCCGCGTAAAAAAACCGCGTTAATTCGAAGATCCGCGTAAAAAAACCGCGTTAATTGGAAAATCCGCGTAAAAAACACATGTCATCTAATGATAGATATCAAATGGGACTAGCCTTACGTAGAACGGAAGTAAAAAGTTGAGTGTTACTAGCTTCCGAAAACCCGTAGTTTTTTCCTGTAATTTCGTTGGTTACTGGTAGCTATAGTTCGGTTTTCCTCACGAATGAGGTCATCTGCTGTTGTTAGAAGATTCCCTTGTGATCTGTACACTCTACTGCCGATGCACGTGCAGTATCACTGTTGGATCGTCCAGAGCTAAGTAGACAGGTAAATCCATTCACGAATCGCTGCCCGTTAAAACCCTGTCCCGTTGTACAGTCCGGTGAGCTACACGTTACCTAACACCTAAAATCCACGTAAGAATCGTGATGCGGTGCGGCACTAATTTCCTACATAAGCGCTAAGCTTCGTTATAAGCACTAATTACCGTAATATGCTCTGAGGGAACATAAGAGAAAAATGTGAGCTGAGGGGGAGATGTGATATGGCACTAATCTTTTTTTTAAGCGGGTACTGCGTAAAAAAACCGCGTTAATTTGAAAACCCGCGCAAAAAAAACCGCGTTATTAGAAAATCCGCGTAAAAAAAAAACTCGTAAAAAAGCTGCGCAAAAAGCCACGTAAAAAAAAGATGGGTGTATTAGTAAGATCTTGACAAACATTGCGAATATTTTTGAAAGCTGTAAGCCGGTCTAATGGGAGACACAACTCTCAATGCACAACACTTAACTGTAGTACAAATAGTTACTATTTAATAATTTATCAAAGTTTGATGTGTAATACCCATCAAATAACACCTTAGAAAAAATCTCATGCCCAGCATTATACAGAACTACTAAAATTGTAAATATTGGATAGAATTATTCTTTAAAGTCTTGCCAGATGAGTAATTACTGATTTTGAGCATCAATTTTTTTTCCATCCGAATTTGAATATTTTCGAAATAATCTCTTATTTACACTGAGTGGGGGTGAGAATGGGTCAAGCACACAATTGAATTCCATGCCAAACCGATATAGTGATTGTCTGATTTTCATGAAAATTGGTAATTTTATTCCTCATCGTAAAATATTAGACCCGTATTTTTTTATTAATTTTTTTTTTAATCGAGATGGCAATTTCCATTTGATGGTGGTCCAAAAAATCAACTTTTCCTCCTTTTTCCAAATAAATTAACTTTTTCAAAAATTCATCACTTTTGAACTACTGGACCGATTTAGATGATCGATATATCAAATTAAACTCAATGAGCTAGTTCTAAAAAACATTACACTTGAAAAAAAAAACAGATTTTGTTTTTGTAATTGTTTTTCATAGCTCACATGGTTTCGGAACTAAGGTCACCATATTTTTTATATTTTTTATTAAAAGCTGAGGTGTTACATAACATATCCGAATATCACATACCATCAATAATTACAAGACCAAAATCTGAAATTTCTGAGAGTGTAGTATTTTTCGAAAAGAGACTAGCTAATTGGCTTTAGTTTGATATGTCGATCATCTGAATCGGTGAAGCAGTTCGAAAGTTATGAGTTTTCAAAGGAAGTAATTTTTGGAAAAAATGAGAAAAAAATTATCTTTCGGACCACCCAAAAATGGAAATGATCGCCGATTGAATTTGATATGTAGATCACCCGAATCGCAGTTGTAGTTCAAAAGTTATGAATTTAAAAAACAATTTTTTTGGAACAAAAATGGAAAAAAAAAGATTTTTTGGGCAACCCTATAATGGAAATGATCACCCTAATGAAAATTTGTTTTTAACTTTTAAATTTATTTTATTTCTAAACACAATTCTTAATAGGAAGTAATATGCACTACTTTGATCCATTGTCACCCCCTCTAAGGGGTGAGATTGGGTCAACTTTCGTTTAATTGTAGTTCAGTGAAAAATTAATATTATTCAACAATTCCTTGAACACTAAGGAGTATTCATCATTAGAGAATATTTCTACGTAATCATAATTGTGTTTTACTCTAGTTGACGATAGTTATAATACAAAATGTTCGAAAACTTTTTTGTTGTATAACTATCGCAATTTTGTTTTTTGTTCGGATCAAATTAGTCGAAATGTCGCAACATTTGACTGCTATTTACAATCGGATTAAGATTTCAGTATTATAAAACAAAACAGCGAACTGACTCTGTTGCAGGCATGAATTTCTATTAATCGAACATCATAAATAGGCAAAAACTTTAAAAGAAAAACAATGGTCCTATCCTTATCGACATTATCATAATGATAATCCCAACTTCAGACCCAAAGTTTTTTTAAGGCATGTCAAGAAAATTTCCAAACCGGGAAGATCCTTGACAGATTGGGAATCGAAACCAATATCTAAAAGTGTCTACTTAGAACATGATAGAGATCTGCCACATTCAGAAATACTCGATATAACCATCTTATAAAAAGATAGTTTACGACAATTCTGAATGAGCTATCCCCATTCCAGTTTCCACTTCATACCCACATAAAAATTTCATTATGTACCAGTGTTCTGCCAGTGTTCCATTAACATAGTCCAGGCCCACCAATAGAGTTTTGGAATTCAAATTATTGGAATTTTAATTTTTGGATGATACATTATTTCGATTTTCTGATTGCAGAATTTGAATTTAATATTTTTTTTTATTTTGAATTCAAGATAACTTCGATTATTTTGAATTCTAGATAATTTCGATTATTTTGAATTATTAAAAAAAAGGTCATAGTAAATTACGATTTTTCCAATTTCATACTTTTTTAAATTTTAGCTTATATTTATATATTTTAGACTTTTGAATTTTAATGTTTATTATTCTAAATTTCTGAATTTTGGAATTTTGAATTTTACTGCTATGGAATCATTACAAAATAGGTATTTAAATTATAGATTTTTGGAATTCAAATTACACTGAAGTCGCTTTTTACGCGGTTATTTTATACGCGGTTTTATTTTACGCGGCTTTTTTACGCGGCTTTTACACGGATTTCGGAATTTACGCGGGTGCAGAAATTTATGCGTTTTTTTTACGTGGAACATATTGTGGAGTGGAGCGTAAAAATTCAATATGCTAATTGATGCGACTTTTCACAAAATGAGTTTGTATTGTATCACTGATTAGTAGCTGAGAAATAAAAGGAGATATAGATATGATGACTGCAGCATGCAAAAAAAATCTGTTAATCAATTGTTAGAATATGGGTTGCATTTTAAACTAATAATTCACTGTTTGTTAGAGTTTTTTCATGTTTCGTCTGTATTTCACGGAAAATATTCTTAGATCTGAATCATATTCAGTTCGTAAGAAAATATTTTCTGCTCGCGATGAGCCTGATTAAAGGGTGTGTCACATCAAATTGCATCACGGGAAAAACGCTGTAGAAATTTAATTTTCAGGAATTATATCTTCAGCTTTCGCTTATAATCAGATAAGAGTGTATAGATCACGTTGGCAATGCTTCACTGTCAATTTTTCGTAAATTTGGAAAAATGTCGTCGAACGAAAAAGAGCGTCGTGAATTAATCCTGTGCACTCATTTCGAGAATCCGGAGTTGTCACATCGGGACATCGGTAAGATGCTGGGAATCGTCCAATCCACGGTCAGCAGAGTACTAAAACGATACTTCGAGAACCTAACCATCGACCGGAAGGTGAAGAACGGAAAAAATGGATGCTCCGTCAGTGAAAAAGATCACAAGCGCGTAGTTAAGCAGTTTAGACGTGATTCGAGAAGTTCGGTCCGGGATGTCGCCAATAAGCTAAATTTGTCAAGTTCATTCGTCCAGCGGACCAAGCAGCGGGAGGGCCTGCGTACGTACAAGGTTCAGAAGGCTGCTAACCGCGACGAAAGGCAAAACATGGTGGGGAAGACGCGAGCCCGGAAGCTGTATACCGAAATGCTGACGAAGCCGCATTGCCTGGTAATGGACGACGAAACCTACGTCAAAGCGGACTTTCGTCAGCTGCCGGGCCTGTTGTTCTTCTCCGCAGAGGACAAATTCAGCGTTCCGGAGGAGATTCGCAAGCAGAAACTATCCAAGTTTGCCAAAAAGTACACGGTGTGGCAAGCTATCTGCTCTTGCGGAAAGCGGAGCGCCCCCTTCGTGATGACCGGCACGGTAAACGGGCAGGTTTACCTTAAGGAGTGCCTACAGAAGCGCGTACTACCACTATTGAAGCAGCACGAGGGCCCGACCATCTTCTGGCCGGATCTCGCTTCGTGCCACTATTCAAAGGACGTGTTGGAGTGGTACGAAGCCAACGGGGTCACCTTCGTGCCAAAGGAAATGAACCCGCCCAACGCGCCGGAGTTTCGCCCAATAGAGAAATATTGGGCGATTATGAAGCAGGCCCTCCGGAAGAACCCAAAAGTTGTCAAATCGGAGGCGGACTTCAAGAGAAAATGGATTTCTGTTCAAAATGGATTTCTGGATTTCTGACGTTGTACAGAACCTTATGGACGGGGTAAAGAGGAAGGTGCGAGCATACGGGCTTGGGCTCGAAGTATGAATAAAAAGAAAATGCCAATAGTTGTTTAATAGTTTTTATTTTACTGTCTAAAATTTTCAAAAGGATCGGTCTACTGGGCGAATTTCTACAGCGTTTTTTCCGTGATGCAATTTGATGTGACACACCCTTTAGTGGATAAATTTCAATGTGATAGCTTGAAATGATAAAATTCCAAGGTAATCTTGAGAATACCTTCATAGCTCACTAAGCTTGTATTCAAGATTATAAATGTAAACGAATCACATCACATTTGATGAAATTACGTCCTACTCCGTGAATGTTCCTTTTCCAGAGCAAGCTCCTTATGTTGCATCTATGTGTCCGTCTTTGTTTTCCTTCAACATAAAGTAGGTCGTCCAAAGACCTCGGACCAAATCTATTCATGCGCGTAAATGTACGAAACTCTTCCTAAAGACCAGCATAAGCCCCAAGGATACTCTTGTTCGTCCACAAACCATGAAATCGATTGATGGCAGACAGAGTTTTTCTTTATGTCATCATTTTGCACGTGTATACAGAGGAGAATATCACCATCTTCTTGACCTTCAAAACTATAATCCAGGGTTCTCGCACGGATCAAGGTTTGTATTGGCAAACAAACAAACTGCAGTAATTCCGGCTGCACGTGTGCCTTTACCCGAGTGCAAAATCACGTACCATCATCGTTGGTGATAGCAGCATGCATCGGTTCTTGTGTGCAACCTGTGTTCGTGAAGTGTTTATGCGCGAGGGAGTGGAAGTAGAGGTGGGCTTGAGTGACCTCGGCACAATTTGATGTCCGCTTGCACCTTATTTCCGTGACACGATTTAAGGAACGCAATATAACGTCGCGTTTCGCCAGTTATGAGCGCTCACCAGATTTCTACTCCTTTCAAGGCATCTGCGACAGATTTAGTGGATGGAGGAAATGGTCATCCAGCAGTGTACAAAGAGAAAAACACACTTCGTTCGATAATCGTCAAAGTCAATCTTCCCTTCAGCTCCCAAAGCTACGCAAGAGACGTTCGCTTTGTATCGGGCGTTGGCAAGTTCAAATTTGATCCCATTTAATATGCACCGGGATTTTAGCAGACGAGAAGAAAAAAACAAAATCTCTTTCATCGGATCCATATACGGATTTTTTTTGCACGTTAACATCCTACCGACAAATTTCGCTTGGCTACTTCCAGTTCCAGATGAGAAGGTGGCGGCGTACATACGAAAAACCATCAAATTGCCATTCCGAGGCAACCCAAAATTGTGCTTGACCGAGAAGGAGGGTGGACGCCGGGTCGTGTAAGGTAGCCAGCAAAAGCTCGCTGTATAGAAGAGACATTTTTTGTTGCGTTATTCCGTCGAGGTTTTTTACACGCTTCACCAAATCGCGTTGAGCTGTGTGTCGAAAGCAAATCGATTGAAAAATGTTGCAATTTTCCCGACATAGAGAAAATCCCCGAACGTCGCCACCCCGATGTTTTTGTGTGTTGTTGTCCGGTTCTCGGTTCTCGGAGGATTAGAATTTGGTACAATTTGACTGATGATTAAACGATGGAAAGGGGCTTTGTACGTTTGTACATTCTGTTTTTAGCCAATCTAAGTTCAATTTCGGGAGAAGTGTTTTTTTTTGTGGGTCAGACGTGTGCAACCTGGGAAGGAGCATTGAGAACCGACCAGATCTTTGTTTCAATTCGTTGTGTGATATATTGGATAGGTGGAGTGCGATGTGCGATTATGGTTTCAACCCCGTAGTTGGTACGAATAAACGAATGTATCTGTGCAATTTGGATTGGTACAAATAAAAATACGAGAGGAAGCTGATCGTTGAGAATTGTTAGTAGCTGCTTTTTTTTCCAAATTCACAATTTGGAAATGCATTCGCATGAATTTTGAAGACTTGTCAAACCGTAAATTCTCTACGATCTGCATGACATGCCATAAATTACGATTCTCTAGTCCAAAATGGTTTAAATTGATGAAAATGGATGCATTTCCAATTTTTAATATACTTGTTGTGTGCATTTCTGTGCTCATCTACCCGTGCTGTCAGAACGAGCAGCGAGGCACAATCTTTTAACTGCCACTGCGAATCAGACGCGCATAAATCGCTCGCACGAAATACAAATGCACCATCTCAGACAGCAGTGAAACGTTGAGGATGTAAAGACATGGGTCATTAGAGCAACTTTGCATACTGGAAATATTCGAAAAAGAATTAGACTACTGGAAAAAGCCAAAATTTTTTTCTTAATTTTTTACAAAAATTCATAACTTAAAAACTGTGATACCTACAAAATTATTGTCAAAGAATGAAATGTAGGAAATTGTAAAAAATTTTACAAAAAAATATATATATATTGTTGGGAATTAAAAAAAAAAGTTTTTGAGAAAATGAATTTTAATTTTTTTAAATAAATTTTTTGTCAGCGTATTTTTTTTTCAAAAAAATGTTTGGTATTTTTTTGTGAAAATTTAAACAATTACCTACATTTCATCCTTTGATACGAATTTTGTAGGTATCATAGTTTTTATGTTATAATTTTTTTGTAAAAAAATGAGATAAAATATTTTGAATTTTTCCAAAATATAGTTTATTTATTTTTCGAATATTTCAAGTATGCAAAGTTGCTTAAATGACCCATGTCTTTACACCCACAACGTTTCTCTGCTATCTGAAATGGTGCTGGTGGCATGAAATTCGTCTAGTGTAACATACACCGGAAGAAAGGAAATATTGCAAGTTATTGGGTATAAAAGAAACCGATAAACCAATCAGCGAGCAGTCAACAGTCTAAATGCTGATGTCACACACGCCGATTTTACTAGACACGAAATCCGTAAGCGAAATCACCCGTAGAGTTGATAATGTGTTGTGAAGAAATGATGTTGCACACAGCACAGATGCGATTATGTTAGCAACACACATCCGAGGATTTCATGCCGTCTAGTAGAGGGTGCTTGTGTTTTTTTCATTACACGCATACATTGTTGTTTTTGTTATTTTTTTTTCTTCTCTATTATAGTGACTTTCAACGCATTTTGACCGGTTCGTCACTTTTACTTCCGTTTTTGGAAGAATGTCGGGAGTGAGAATTGAACTCGTGACCCTTAGCGTGAGAGGTATGCATGTTACCGCTACGCCAGATCGCCTCCGTTTTGTTTATTAGAAATGTAAAATATGACTAAAATAAAATCGTGTGACATATGATTTTTTTTTTTATTAAATTCGTTTATTTTTACAGGCTCAGTTTCATAAGTTTAAAGGAGCCGAATTCTTAATTATATTTTTATTACTATACATAAACATTTTCTAAATCTAAGGTAAGTAAGGTAGAAAACCGATTACTCGCGGTCTACTCGAGTTTAGTAGGGTGACATATTTATTCAGGAAAAGGATGGGATATAAGGAAATTGTTACAATAATGATAATCTCAAGTGTGACATATGATGATGTCGCTAATTGTGGATAATGAAAATCCAACGTGGGCACTATTTTATTTTAGTCTTATCAATGCCCTGAACTAATGAAGGGGAGGTGTGATAACTGTCAACTGCTACTTGCCTAATTATTTTCTAGATTTTAGTACATTATTATGTTAAATCACAATTAAACCGTTTAACTTAAAAAGTTTTTTTTTACTTATTTTACTTACCTCAATCAATCTTTTTTTTTTTAGATGATATGGGATCAGCTATTCTGTAACGGCGGCCAAATTGGATTTTTTCAAGATAACCAGTTTTAAAATGACAGCAGAGATAAAGGTGTTTTATAAATTCGATCAGTTCCAATTGGTCAAATTTCCATTAATGTGGGACAACCCTACAGACATTCAAACAGTTCAAGCTTAATAAAACCGTTTAATAAAGTAATTTATTATGATTGCGGCCATCTTGGATTTGGACTTTTCATGATCTACTGTGATCTACTATTCATGCCCTTTCATTTGATACCCATATTAATGAGGTTTTGACATAAAATGTAGTCCGCCATTTGGTTGGATTTTGATGGATTTGCATTTGTCATAAATAACTAGTCAAGCCCTTTCATTTGATACCCTTAATAATAGGGTTCCGAGACAATATGTGGTCCGCCATTTTGCAGTGGAAGCCATCTTGGATTTGCATTTTTCATAAATTAGTATGTTCTACTAGTCAAGCCCTCTCATTTGATACCCATAATAATAGGTATTAAGAAAATATGTAGTCCGCCATTTTGTAGTGGCGGCCATCTTGGATTTAATTTTTTCATAAAAAACCGTATTCTACTATTCAAGCCCTTTCATTTGATACCCATATTAATGAAGTTTTTTGGAAATATATAGTCCGCCATTTTGTAGTGGCAGCCATCTTGGGATTGTATCTTTCATAAATAACTGTGTAACTACTAGTAAAGCTCTTTCATTTGATACCCATATTAACTTGGTTTTGACATAATATGTAGTCCGCCATTTTGTAGTGGCAGCCATTTTGGATTTGAATTTTTCATAAATAACTTATTCTACCAGTTAAGTCCTTTCATTCGATACCCATATTTATGAGGTTTTGAGAAAAAATATAATACGCCATTTGGTAGTGGCATCCATCTTGGATTTGTATTTTTCATAAATAACTGTGTTCTACTAGTGAAGCCTTTTCATTTGATACCCATATTGATGGGGTTTTGGGGAACCCGTATCGATGAGGTTTTGAGAAAGTATGTGATACGCCATTTTGAATTTTCAAGATCATGAAATACGCAGTTTTATAATGACTACAGAGATAAAGGTGCGCTCCAAATTTCAAATCAATCGGTTAACAGAAAGGGGGTCTAATTTCTATTAATGTACAAACAAACATACAAACGCTGTAGGTGTGAAGATATTCGTTATTTAAGCAACGAAGATTTCGAAGATTTCAAGCATGCAATTGAAATCTTCGAAAAATAATTAGACTACTTTTTGAAAAGAGCTATTTTTCTTTGTTTTTACCAAAAGGTTATAACTCGAAAACTATAATATCTACAAAATTCTGGACAAAGGCTGAAATGTAGAAAATTGTTTTAATTTTCTTAAAAAACACCAATTTTTAAAAAGAAAAATTACACTGAAAAAAAAATATGTTAAAAATTTAAATTCATTTTTCGTAAAAACGTATTTTTTTAAATTCATAAAAAATATATTTGAATAGCCCTTACCATTTCCAACAAGTCACCCACACATCGGAAGATGGGTACTTTTACAGGGGAAAAAGTTTTTCTCACTACTACTTTTTCATGTTTTCTTCGAAAAACTTACTACTAATCATAATTTTATTTAAAGTCAAGATAGCGTATTCGACAATGCTTCAGATCTCATTAAAATATGAACTTTTGTCGAAGACATCAATTTTCTATCTTTCATAGTTTCTGGAATACACAGCATTTTTTTGTATGGAGACTCCTGAAAAAAGTAATGGTTTACTCGTAACATTTCTGTGAAGAAATTCTTGCGTTTGATATGTTCCTGACATGTTTCTAAAAAGAAAAAAGTTTGTAGAACATTGTAAATCGCGATGATCTATATATATATATATATATATATATATATATATATATATATATATATAAAAATCTCGTGTCACGGTGTTTGTTACCGAACTCCTCCGAAACGGCTCGACCGATTTTGATGAAATTATACTCAAAATACTTGGTAGGTATGAGAATAGGTTGTAAACTATATATAATACCGGTAGGATACCGATAACCATACATTTAATACCGAATAGGGTGGCTCTAAGCAGAAAAAAAGATCTGGATATTTTTTTCAAAAATTTGACTTCATACCATACATCTTCTTCTTCTTCTTCTTCAATGGCACTAACGTTCCTAGAGGAACTTCGCCGTCTCAACGTAGTATTACTTGCGTCATTTTTATTAGTACTTAGTTGAGATTTCTATGCCAAATAACACGCCTTGAATGCATTCTGAGTGGCAAGTTCTAGACTACGCGTGATCACAGTGCAAGTCGGAGGAAATTTCTTTGACGAAAAATTCCCCCGACCAGAACGGGAATCGATCCCGAACACCCGGCATGTTAGTTATGACGCTAACCACTCGGAAAAGGGAGCACACATACCATACATATAACCTTAAATTTTGACCCCAATTCCCTATTTTTAATTGCGATTTTATTATTTTTGTGTCAAAAATATTCTAATAATTTTACCGTTGTTCGTTTTTTCAACAGAACGAATTTATTTAAGTTGTTCAATGACTGATGGCGTAACGCCCGCTTCATTGAACATCCATCTACAAAAACACAAGTAACATCAATTCATCTAAAGCAGGGAGCATCTCCGACGAGCTGGAAGCCTTTTTGAATGAGCACAATGAGTTATCGAAATTCTTCAAATCACATTTGCTCGGATTACAAAATGACAATCACGCTATTGCCATCAACCCTGAGAACATCAGCTGGAGAGCACGTGTGTAGATCCAAAGCACAAGCGCTACTGGAATCATGATAGCACGGTGACACGAGAAATTTAATGCGAAGAAAAAACAATAATCTGGAATTCATCGTTGACACACACCGTTCATACGACCTTCGCTATGTTCTTCTTCAATGGCACTAACGTTCCCAAGGTTTGCCTTCTCAACGTAGTACTACTTGCGTCATTTTTATTAGTAAATAGTTGAGATTTCTAGGACGAACAATACGCCTTGAATGTATTCTGGAGTGGCAAGCTCAAGAATACGCGTGACTACAGTGGAAGTCAGAAGGGTTTCTTTAACGAAAAATCTCTTGCATAAACAGTAGACCAACGAGACCCCGTCACAGATACTTAATTCATTATGAACATCATTTCTCATTTTGATTTAATATTTATGAACATGCGACGAAACAAACAGAGGGCGCGCTCGAAGGATTTTTATGTTTATCATATGGTGATTTGACATGGTCAAGAAACGCCAATTCAAGATATCGTAAGCTGTGCCAACAATTTATGGTCGACATATACGCGAAGGTAGAGATTGAATGACTGCAATTCTTACTACACAATCAACAAAAGCGGTGCGAGGAATAATACATCCACTTGCGAGACACTATCATGAGCAACGCCGACACAGCTTTAGTTACAGCCAGTCCAAAGCGCAATGCATTGTCATGACATTGCACGTGTGTTCAAACACAAAATGAAGTTCGTTCGTTTTCGTCCCCACATATTGTTGGTTGTATTCTGTTGAATGGAAAAAGCGCAATTTTGCATTCTGTTCAAGCTCAAGTCCAATCGAGTTGAGCAAATGTGACAACCTTGCCACGCAATTCGACGTAAACAACATTGGTCTCCATGTTCCATTTCTATGAAGCAAAAATAGTAATGGTTTTTCGGGTGGAATAAACACGCAAAATTTAGCATTCAAACACATTCAAAACAAATTTAGCATCCAAACGAAATCGAATAATAATTTTCATTCAAATTTCAACAATTTAGAATTATTTCCGGGATTATGCCGATCAGATAGGGAGTAAATTGAACCACAAATACGGATGACTTATTTTGACCATTGTTTCGCGACAAGGCGAACGAATTTAAGAGTGTAAAAGTCGATTTCGATTGAATTGTAAAATCCGATCACTCATATGCATATATGAATATTGAGTTCTACAAATCGGTGAAGAGTAATAAAACATCCATGAATAAATGGAAGCAATATGGCTGTGTTTCAAACTTAGATTACCGATGTGAATACTCCTCGATTAAATGACAACGATAAAATAACGCGATTCCAAACAGGCCGATTAATCAGCTCCATTGAAGTTAGCTGGCGTATCGCTGTTTTCCAATTTATGAACGAGACCAAGCTGTTATAAACTAAGCCATGTTGAAAATCACATGCACGTATTTTCTAACAAGGAGACAGCAATAAATATTGATTTTTTATATTTCATTTTTTCTTCTTTACGACAAACTTATATTACTTTTTTCAGTTGACGTTAAGAACTTTTAAGAGATCAAACATGTCAGTTACGTTAATGAAATACACCAAGGAACATCATATAACCTTTCGTTCAAATCATTTAATTCGTTTTTTTATCGGTCACATTCGATTTATTTTAAAGATCGTTAAAATATTCAAACACACTAAAATACATTAGTGTGTTTTATTCAACACCCAAAATATTCACTAGAAATAATTTATTTGGCAGAACAACGGTTGCCTGGTCAGCTAGTTTATAAATAAAAATATAACGAGTTAAATTTTTCAAAGAAAACATGAAAAATTGTTGTTGGAAAAACTCTTTCCTTGTAAAAGTGCCCATCTTTCGATATATACTTGTTGGAAATTGCAAGGACTGTTCATATCCATTTTTTCAGAATTTTAAGATAAATATATTTTTGAGAAAAATGAATTTATATTTTCAAATTATTTAATTTTTTTATTTTTTTGATGTTTTTTAATAAAAAAATAAATTACTATATTTCATTCTCTAACCAATATTTTGTAGTAATTGAAAAAAAAAATCACTCAGAAACTATAAGTTTGAGTGATTTTTTTAAAATTTTGAGTTTTTTTCAACTTTTTTCTTAAAATCTTAACTCGAAAACATGGAGCATACGATGATGAAACAACTAATAATGGAAATCTGACGTGCCCTATGCTTTTATTTTAGTCTTATCAATGCTCTGGATTAATGAAGAAACGAGTGTGATAACTACTAATTGTTACTTCCCTGATTATTTTTTAGCGTTTAGTACATTATCTGTATTATTATTATGTATAATCACAATGAAGATGTTCAACTTGTAAATTGTTTTTACTTATTTTATTTTCTCATGCGTAGAAACATTTCCAATCGATCGATGCAAACATCCCTGCGATCTTTCAAAAAATGGTCCGGTAGTAAACGTATGAAATCTTACACAATTTCGTTACGTGTTCATTTTTTAGATTTTCGTTCTATACTCTATACCTTTTTGTTAATCGTTCAACTTCGCGAATCAGATCGAGAACCTCTTGTTGAACTATCAGGATACCTTCTACATTTTGTGAAAAACTGATTGTGACATATTTTTTTTGTGTTGTACAGGAAAGCATCTCATACTGTTCCTTCACATGAAGTGGCGTTTCAAATTAAAAAATCGGACCCTAACCACACATTTTTTCGTCAAAACTTGAAGCATGTAAGGGATTTCCTCTCGCAAAATATTGCTTTGCCAAATCGGCCGAGCACGCAGTACTGTATTCACACCCACCTCGATCATGCATGATGCAATTTTCGATTTCCTCCCCCTTCTGAAAGAAAAAACTCAACAAGCGCACTTACAAGCGACGCATAATTGAACTGAAAACCGTGCGCTGTTTTTCCATCCATAATGACTCCCCGCATCTTAGAGGAAAAAAACAACATCCGAAGAAGGGGGTTAAAAGCAAGCTTTGTAACCAATACCAACCACCGGCCGGCGGCGATGGTGCTAAGTGGTGGATTTACTGGCTCCGTTGCGAAGAGCTTTTCCGCCAACAAAGTGAATTACGATTGAAACACACCACTGTCTGTTTTTCCCGCGCAGTTACGCGGTTTCGTCATGATCTCTTCGCCCTCTCGCGCTTGTTCGAACGGTAAGGTAATTGCATGCATCTCGTTTTTGGTGCCAAGGTCGCAAGCACGCGGGTAGGTGTGGTTTTGTTTGCAGTTTCCATGTGTTTCCCTCCAGCCGTTTTTCTTGCTGTTTTTTTTTATCTTTTCCTTTGCTGATTGTCCCAGTGAGTTATGGCCGATAGCGCGAAGGTTGTGGCCTAATGACTTTCAACTTCTTTGTTTCAGGCTTCGGCGAAACGGTTTCCACAATTAATGCCCGAATTCGCCGCTGCGATGAAACGGAGGAGTGACCTAAAATATCGTGCCAATCTTCTTCCAATCGCTCTTTCTTTCTTTGGAACCATTTTTTGTCTTTCAACAATCGAACGTTGAAGCATGTAATACCGGGTAGGGAGGAGTTGAATTTGAAAAGGGGATTGGATACTGGTACCGTCATATTGGTTTCTTATCTCATCAATGAGAAATATGTGGGGAGTCGAACCAAAACGAAGCTTGCGAGTAATTGGAGTGCTCCGTATTTATTTCCCAAATTAAATGCTCTAAGCTTCATACAGAATAATAATGAGAAGAGGATGTGGTCATCAGATCCACTTCCAGCAGCATTAACGGGAATCGAGGAATTGGAAACTAGATGGGCCTTTGTTTCGGTTTTTTACGAACGATACATGTGTAGCAGGAAAATATCCACATTGAAATTTACATGCGTAATTCACGAGACACAGTGGCATCGCAGTATCAAATCCTAAACGGTATTTGTCTGGTTTTTGAATCAATACTGTTAGTCTATCGAGTAGTCCGAATTGTGCCCCAACATGTTGCTCGTTTTCAAATCCCGTTCAAGCTTTATTCCGGCTTTCCATTCTTGTTATAACGACCCCAAGATATAATTAAAGATTATAGCCATATTTAGTATCCCAACAATTTGTAGGGGTTTATCCTCCCGATCTTTTCCTGTCCACGATTTAACGACCCTTCGGTACCGAACTCGCTCCCACTGGGAAATGGTACCGTTACAACGTTCGATCCAGACCAAACATCACCAGATTTGTTGCTTTACGACTAGTGCTAGTCTGTTGCGAAAGGATTTGCGGCGAAGGAATCCTTTCCAAAACACATCCTCCCAAGGATATACCGAACCGGGCTAAAGTCATACTCCGAGGACTTCCTTCCCAACTCTCCCAGCGCAGCAGCAAGAGGGTCCATCCGATTTCAGTCATAAAATAAAATGAAAATCTCCATCACTACCTTCTTATTTAGACACAATTTTACGGGATTCCCTGTCTGTGATTCGAGCCAATCCGTATCTAAATGGGCGCCACAGAAAAGCTCTCTTAATACTCCCCGATTTCAGAAGCAGTAGAAAATTGAGTAAATATTTATCTAAAACTAAAAGCTGCTCCGTGTTCGTCTCAGACAGACAGATTGAAAAAGTAAAACATGGGATGATGAGGATGTGGAAGAACATGGAAACGTTAGAATCACATAATTCTTCTTGGTTTAGCAACTTCTCAAATGCTTCGCTTCACCTGATTATCATATAATTCATTCCTATACATCACGTTCTACGAGAACAGAATTAAAATTTATTTTCATCTCATCAACGCAAACGTCAAATTCAATTCGTTGCAATCTTTTTCCGATGTTACACGGACTTTTAACTAATTTCTATCCTGTTGAACATCGCAAAACATCTTTTGTTTATTACGAGCTGCCGCTGTGTCTCTTTTCGTACCTTTGACTTGGACGCGGTGTTTTCCCTTTCGGCAACGAATTCCTACTCAATTCCTTCGAGCAGGCGAGTACAATGTCGGTCTTACGCCCCCGTTCGCCCTCATCCTCCCTCCATAAATTCACGCTTGTTTTTCCACCCGATGAAGCACTTTTCAAGTTGTTTGTTATTCTGCTTCATTTCCCCGCCGCTGCGATGATGCTTATGACTAATGCCCGGATCAACAAACAGTTTTCCGCTAATGGGCGCGCAATTTGCAGATCGAGGGAGCATTCGCGAAAGGAATGTGTCCGTATGTATGCACGAAATTTATCGGAAAGCAGATAATACTTGCTCTGAAATGCTTCTGATTAAATCCTTTTCCCATGGAACATATGCAAATGAATGTTTTTTTTTTGTGGAGAGATTCCTCATTAATGGAGGACTTTTTTATTACTTTTTGTTACGTAAACACGAGACAAATAAATAGGTTTTGTGCAAATTAAACTTTTTCAATCTCTGAAATAATGAAATAATAGTGGTTATAAAAGGAGCTGAAATAATTTTATGATTGAAATTTTTTTATTAGCCGTATTCACAGTAGTGGATGAAATAACAAACCAGAATTGTTACCACTCTCGATGCTGATAAGCTAGAATGGGTAAACTTTAACTGCCATTGATTCCCAATCTAAGCCAGGAGAACCACTAAGAATTTGCTCTCATGACTATATTTTTGCTGACTAGTCGAGTGCGAAATAAGGATTGCTTCTCACAAAAAAAAAATCAAGGGGACATTTCACACTACAATAGGAGAGGATAGCCTAGAGAGGGGGTGGAGTGTCTAACCGTCGTAAAAACATTTATTGCAAATCTGGTTTCATTTGCTCGATTAATTCTCGAGTAATGCAGAAATTTATGTTTCGTTTGTATGGCAGCCCTTAGGGGGGGGGGGGGGGGTCATGGAGTATCTAACCACCGTAAAAACATTTATTGCGCCTTAGAACTTCCACATGCCAAATCTGGTTTCATTTACTTGATTAATTCTCGAGTAATGCAGAAATTTGTGCTTCATTTGTATGGCAGCCCCCCTTTAGAGAGGGGGGTGGAGTGTCATACCACCATAGAAACATTTATTGCATCTTAAAACCACCATATGCCTAGTTTGATTTCATTTGCTTGATTATTTCTCAAGTAATGTAGAAATTTGTGTTTCATTTGTATGGCAGCCCCCCCTTAGAGAGGAGGGTGGAGTATCTAACCACCGTAAAAACATTCATTGAACCCAAGAGCCTTCACATGCCAAATCTGGTTTCATTTGTTCGATTAATTCTCGAGTAATGCAGAAATTTATGTTTCGTTTGTATGGCAGCAGGCAGGTATGGCAGGGGTCTCGAACTATCATAAGAACCTTCCCCGACCCCAAAAACCTCTACATACCAATTTTCATGTCGATCGGTTCAATAGTTTCCTAGTCTATAAGAATCAGACAGACAGAAATCCATTTTATATATATATGTAGATTCAATAAAATTTTCGAGCTGCCGCCATGATGTTTAATCAAATCTTTGATCTAAAATGCCGTTCATCGTATCGTTGCTGAAGCGATTTTGAAGCTCATTTCTTGTTTAATTTGATTCAGAAAAATAAATTGCTCGACGGTAGCCGAGGAGTAAGGCATAGTGAGAACGTTAGAAACAAGGCATCGAAGCGCAGAAAATGTGTGCGATCCGTCAATTCTCTTTGAGCTTCCATTTTTTTGTCAACCAATCCAACACATGTTCGTTTTCTCAAATTTCCTTTTGGAGCAATTTTACTTTTAGGGTAGGAAAATCGTTCGCCAGATATTGTAAATTCCCAT
This sequence comes from Toxorhynchites rutilus septentrionalis, assembly GCF_029784135.1. Classification (NCBI taxonomy): domain Eukaryota; kingdom Metazoa; phylum Arthropoda; class Insecta; order Diptera; family Culicidae; genus Toxorhynchites; species Toxorhynchites rutilus. The sequence continues at coordinate 67,981,239 of NC_073746.1, read as the reverse complement.
CACAGAACCCTGGAAATGCTTGCATGAAGCACAGTCAAGCTTCACAGATACGTTTTGGTTTGATTTCATTCATATCAAGAAATGTATCTCTAGTGATTTTAAGTGATAACACTGAGCAAAATTAGTAAATTTCACACGCGGAAAAAAATCTGTATCAATCTGTACTTAATGACGAAAATCTGTAATCTGTACCGCACAGAATCTGTACCAAAATGACGAAAAAAATCCATGACCATTTCCGTAAACTTCTCGAAATTTCAAATGGTTCCTATGACCAGATGGATCAATTCCAAAATATCTTTACCGACATAGGTTTTTCGAGGTGGTGAACATTTTCTATAAGGTAACTTTTTTGAAATATTGCGGTGCAATATCGAACTATTTTTAAAAAAGTGTATGCTCAAAAAGGGGTTTGAATACATTACTTTTTTTTATATATATATTATGTAAAATTAAATTATCTATCTAAAATACCAAATGAAATAATTTAGAAAGTTTTCTATATTTTTCGGTTGTGAAGTTATGATTTTTTGAAAAATCACACGATTGATAAAAATTTTTTGGACCAGAAAAAGTTGTATAGCATGTCCAAAACACGACCGCATTGTTTACGTACGACTACGAAATTATAGAAAGTTAAGAAAGAAGCTTAACATATAAAAATACACAAATATTTGATAGCACTCACAGGGGCCGATAAAATCACTCAAAGGGCGAGGGACGCAACGATTCGCAAAACAATAAAAAATCCAATTTGAACAGATTGTCCAATCAATTAATTAACTCTTCATCAAAATGTATTACTGATTTCTGAGTGTCTATAGTGACACTGAAATCCTGAACTCATTAAATTTCTAGTGAGTTTTTTTAGTAACTTTTGCAAAAGTACCTTCCCAATGCTTCCAAAACACAATTTACAAAAGAGAAAAAAAAAGTCGTAAACCGAATCAGTAGCATGGTAGTAGCGGCGACGATAGCAACCGATGCGGAACAAAATTTCATCTTCAAGAATACAGCTCTCATCGCTGGGAAATACATTCATCACATTCGGCTTGGAATGTGCTGTACTTTGTCGCCACTTTTAACTCGGAAACAATGCTCGAGTTCACAAAAAAATATTCGATTAATTAAAAAAGTTACAGGATGGTTGTGTCCGAGACATGACCGCACAGTTGATGTAGTATTACGTTAGGCTATTTGTGGCCTATATTGCCTTTGAATACGTTTGAAAAATTCCATTATTGAACTATTTGACAACAATTTGGTGGCCCTGAAAAGGATCGTTTAGGTTGATTTCTACGTATTGTTTGTTCACGACACCAGTGGTACAATCGTTGTTGGCAGACGGACAGTGATTGATCGTTGGATGGTGATGAATATCGTGATAACATATGCCGAAGTACAATGAGATACGCAGAAAACTGACTTCTGCTTTCTACCTAGACGAGATGGCTCTTGTGTTCTGTATGAATAAAATAAAGAAAAGTATATTTAGAGGGTAAATAGATGCTCCGTTGCAATTTTCGCTTCGAACCAATGGAACACGAAGCTAAATACGTCAACGCGAATTTCGATTGACAGACAGACAGTTCAAATCGGATGATCTGTTATCGTCAGGATGTCCTATCCACTGAAACGGGAAATTGTAACTACTTCGCTGCTGCTTATATAACTCATAGGGTTGTTAATTTGCTTCTCTTCTTTCCCTTTGGCTGCTTCACGGTTCAAAATATACTCAATGGTTCTCTCCACTAAACCGTCACTTATGTATATTTCTGGATCGTTAACGAATCACTAAGGGTCTTGCAGTGACAGTTTCTCTTTAGGAACTAAACATATACAGTCATTCCATGTCGAACCCAAATAGTGATTCTTAGATTTTTGTTATACAATCAATAGTTACGTAATTTCGTAATTATCAATAGTTGCGAAAACAAAATCAATTTTTTTAGCAAGTGTAACATTTTTATGAAAAATACTAGCTCACAAGCTATAAAAGCCATCATAGCTTGTTTTCTCAATATGGTTAATATTTTTATCATGTATTGAATTATTGCTTGTACCAATCTGACCAATCAGAACGCGGTATTTTCATCTAGATAATGCTCGACATTATTCAATTGCTCGATTGTTAATTTGATAGTATACTAGCTGACCCGACGAACTTCGTCCCGTCCAAAATAGATTTTTTGATTTGAATACTTTCAAACATCCACGTTTTCTTACTAAGTGAACGTTAGTGAGTCCAATCACTGAACTCTTCATTGATTGATTATCCTTTGACCCTTTACAATTCCCTTTTACTATAAATTGTCTAGTACTTCTACAAAAATTCGTCCTTATAATATAACATTATTTTCAGACACATTTCTCGTTCAAGATTCTTCAAGCATTTGGAAATAATACATGTATGATACAGAGAATATTACAAAATAAAGACAAACATCCCTTCTTCGAGTTTTCCGCTTACCAACAGATTTTGCCTTACATTTTTATTTATATAGATTCAAATTTCTTCATTGTAATGAACTGTTAGGAAATACCCAAATCGAATGATGCCAAAATCTCGTAAATCCATCAGGAAATGATTGAGCAATAACAGCATTGTTATTGCTGTCCAGCGAAAATAAAAATAGGAAAATTTAAAGCCTCTATAATGCAAAACATCATCGTTAATAAGTCCAAACACACTCCTAAATTCACATAAACTTTTCTTCCGGTATAAAAAACATAAACAACAATTTGCTTTCAATTAGAATATTTTTTAGAATGCCTCGATTTTTTTGACGTAGGACTACGTCTTTCATTTCTATACTGGAGTGTAAGTTCAAAGATTCGAAAACGAAAGCGTTACGCCGCAGAATGAGATTTTGAGCGTTAATAGCTCCTAAACAACTGAACGAAATGGTATGATAAACACTTCATTCGAAAGACAAAATATCTACGCATCATATGCTTGTTACTTGGTGATCGAAAAACTAAAATAGCCTAAAATAGCCCTAAAATTGCTTTCAAAACAGCCTATTGAAATCACGCCAATCGGTATATAAGCGAGTGCCGCTCGGAAATCCACTCAGTTATGATTGCGCAACGATTGAGGTACGGTCGTTGGAATGGATGGATGTTTCCTTAATACTGACTTCAAACCATGAAGCCTGGGGAAATCAACATTGCAAAATTGATACAAGCTGCGGGTACTTTTGTACTCGCTTGCGTTTCTGGAAATTGGAATGTTTCCCTAACACAGACTTCAAAACCATGGAGCCTGGGGAAACCGGCATTGCAAAATAGATGCGAGCTGCGGGTACTTTTGTACCCGTTTGCTTTTCTGCAAATCGGAATGTTTCTCTAACGCAGATTTCAAAACCATGAAGCCTGAGGGAATCGGCATTGAAAAATAAATGCAAGCAGCGAGCACGTTTGTACTCGCTTGCATTTCTGCGAAGCGGAATGTGTTTTTCCAATACAGATTCCGAAACTAAGAAGTTGCGAAAATCGCATTGTAGATACATTCAAGTCGGCAATACTTTTATACCCCCAAGCATTTTTACACTTCGGAATTGGAACATACCTCTTCATGTCGCTAGCTCACTGAACCTCTATCTATGCATATTGTTTGATGATTAGGCAAAATGTTGATAACTATTTGCTGCAAAACTACTACCAAAATGCATGAATTGACTTAAATTGGGACTTTTTTGCAATTGAATTCGTAAATAGTTTCATTCAATCACTAGTTTATTCAATAATTTAGTTAATACACACAAAAGATAGCTTTGCGCAGTGGCGATATCGTACCCAATGAGGAACATCCGAGGTGGGATTATTGAAAATTGAATTGATTACTAAGCCAACGGGAGTCATACGTCAACCTTGCGGTTATATCATAGGTATAACCCATCAATAGTTTTTTAAAGTAACTTTTTAAGATAGTTTTGGTGAACCCCAGAAAACTCTAAGGGTTTGCGATGTTTTGTTAAAGTAGCTGAAGATGATTGATTTATGATAATCGTGACGCTGTAACTTCGAATTCGTCTTAGTCATCGGTATGGAAGTTATTATACTATCTCTGGGCCCTATGCATCCTATCGTGAATCATAAACAAACATAAGTTGATGAACATAAACAGTGCATGCAAATGATTGTATAACTGAACTTCTTAATGTACAAGTGATAACTTGCGTGAGGTAAATAACGATCGTAACAACACGAGAATTCCCAAATTTGTTTTCAGTATACAATTCTATAATTTTGAAGGAAATACTAGTAAGGTTCAAGTCTCTGATACAATAGTAGACCGTCTATCGTGACCGAATCTGTTCCACTAGCGTTTGTATCCGAATGAACACGAACAAACGACCCTGAAAAGAGTAGCTTCATGTTCTAACGTCACAACCCTACACGGTTGGGGCGGTAATTTATGATCAACATATCTGGCTTTTTAGTCGGACATGGTCACCATTTGCCTCGAGAGCAGTTGCAGATCACAGAACAGAACGACAAACTACCTCTGCTGGACAACTCTCATTTATTATCGGTCAATTACACGGAATCGCTTTCGCACAGATATGCCCTCCCCCCACACAATAATACACACTATACTGCGTTCAACCACTAGCCCAGACACGCTCCGCGTTCGGGGTGATGCAGGCGGCAGCGAATCATTAAAAACTTGTTCAACAAGTTTGCTCTGCATCAGCTGCAGTCGTCGCCAACGCCGCCACCGCTACCACCACTGTTGTTGCTCTAGTTCAACGGTTCTGCGCTGATAACAACTCGGCAGCCATTGATCATCCCTCCCCGCGAGCAGAGTTGAACTGTAAATGAGTACCTCACGAGTACCCCCTCCGTGGTGGCGCCATTTGCGTGGCAATGTCACGTTGAAACCAATTAACAGGACCACGGAAACAGCGCCACAGTTCAATCCAAGGACTGATTGTGAGCGAGTTATGCGCGCTACTTATTCTCGATTACGTTCGTTTGTATTGATTGCGGGGACTTGCGACCCCCCACAAAGTCAATCCATTGCGCCTCGAACCGTTCAGCAACTGTTTGCATAGCTCCTGATTGTCCGGCCACACGAGTGACACGAGTATGTGTGTGTGTCTTCATATAAAAGCTGTGGGTGTGCATCGTTGTCACGCTCGTTTTGCCCACAGGAAATTCTAACGTCAAAGGAGTCCCATCTTCTCGCTCAATTCCTCTAAGGGTATCCAACAAGCGCGATCGAACCACTCACTCGACCGTAACCAACGCGACAGCAGCTTCGGGCGGAGGAAGTTCGCCATGCGAAAAGCCGCAAAAGGACACCATTCTTGGGAAACGAGGCGTGATATTGACGGGAGTCACATTATTTCCGTCCGAATGAAGGTTTTCAAACGATGGCTCGGACTGTTGGCGACCTTCGTGACCTTCTGTGCGGGTGTAATGATTTTCGTTGAAGTTTACAAAAATTATCGATATCATACCCACAAATGATCACCATTATTTAGTGGCTTTTTGGTACTGAGGGTTAGAAAATATAATGTAGTAATAATATTCAGTTGACCACAGCAGTGTTGGAAAAAATCATCTTCGCTAAGATCAAATGCATAGATTTTCGGGCTAGGTTGCATCGAAAACCTATATATTCCAAACGAAAATTAAAATGACAGATCCAGGCAACCATTGAATATGAGCAAATGAACTTTTATCCTTCAATGTGTTTTGATGTTAATTTTTTCCACCCAGTGTCATTTTCATCTTGATTATCGGAAACGTCAGAACTGAATTTCATTTCAGCCAAATGAATATCAGCTGTTGTTAACTTCTAACCTGAGGCTGCTGTGTGCGGTTGGGTTTTGCAGTTGCCGGATGCCGTAATCGGAAATACCTAATGAAATTCCCGATGTCGCAAATGACTTGACGGTAGCTAAAACCACTCGTTGTATCCATTCTGCATATGCCGTTGCTACCGTCTCGCCAAATAAAATTTATTTTAAACTTCAATTCACTGCCCGAGAGAATATCGTTTCGGATGTGATGAATATCAAGTTGTTGCTTTTGATATCCAAAGTATAAATAACAGCGAAGTTATGAACCCCACTCAATGTCGCATTCAATCATTATAGCAAATTTGCTCATGCAACAGCGATATGAACAAAATGAACTCGTTTCTTATTGTCATCAATATAATGAGGGCAGTGTGTTTCTAGCTGAAAAAAAGTCAACAACAACTGGAACAAAATCATATTCGTTTCTCGTGAATATTTGTTGATATTCTAAGACACTGGACCACAGTGCAAGTCGGAAGGAATTCAACCGCTCTAAAGTAACCTTATTATCTTTTCCAGTATAATTTGACACAATTCAATTATTATTTTCAATCCATTCAAACTTGTTCCGTCACCGTATTATGATGTTCAGGGCGGGTATGTATTCCGCGAAGCTCAAACAACCCATTTAGACCTGCCACTGGACACACAGGAGCAAGCATACGGTATGCCATGTCATCCGAGGCTCTGGGTAGCTCAGAACCATATGTCATTGCTAATGATGACCCATCGTCACGCAATGGCGACGACGACAACGACGACAATGAAATGAACTCGTTATCGCAAAGGTGAAAATAGCTTTTCCCGGTTAATGATATGCCATCACCGCTGCCCGCTACTGTACACTCGGCGGCTTCAGAGCCGGCTCATCGCCAAATGGGTGTCAATAAAATGACCGTAAATAAAACAGCGGTGCAACATGAACCCAACACCTCTCGTGTTCGTTACCGTTTTTTTTTTATTGTTTTCCGCGTGTAATTCCTAAAACACACTGCTGCAGGTGAAACGAAGTGGGTCCGCATGTTTGAAATAGTAGTTAAGGTTCTCGGTTTCACGAGCGTTCCATGATAAAATATTGCGCTATCCCCTCCTTTTCCTGAAGAAAATATGTCACCCTTCTAAACTCGAGTCGACCGCGAGTAATCGGTTTCCTATATTATTAACATTAGAATTAAGGAAAAATGTTTATATACTAGTAACAATACAGTAAGGAGTTCGGCTCCTTTAAACCTATGTAACTGAGCCTGTAAAAATAAACGATTTAAAAAAAAAAAAAAAAAAAAATATTGCGATAGCGGCAATGGATTATACCTGTTCGCGATACTATATTGGCTGGTAACCATAAAAAATAAAAGTGTGAGTTGAATAATGTTATAAACATATCCTTATTATATGAAACCTGCGAATAAAATCACAACCATAACTGCATAGTTGACGTAAACGCCAAAATGAGCAAAATACCACTTTGCTGCTACGTTGCTATGTATTTTATACCATGTAACATGTATGCTGAGCATACAAAACAGAAATATTTTGCTCGAAAAAATTTGAGCAATAATGAAAACGTATTTTGAAGTAACATCTTCGTCGCCCAGAGACGTCAAGTTTCTTGTGGGGCCCACATTCAACTGTCGGTGCCCTAGAGAAATAAGCGGGCAACGATAATAATGAATTCGGGTTCGATTCAGGACTTCTTTTCTGTTAAATCCGAATGAAATCAACCAGCTGCTTGTTAGAAAACTTATAAAAATAAGTTTTCAGTCAATTATACAGTATTGGAAATGATAATAAAAATTAAATTCAACCGAATCTACTCGCTTTATATACTATATTCGATGGCGATGAATAACTACAATTTTATTGGAGAATATGGAATATTCTGTTCAATCGATTGCAAAGATTTTATGAATATATCATACTGAGAACATATGTCACATTTGTGGGAAAATAATCGTCATAATCGTCATCGTTCTTTGCGCTTGGTAATTAAAAAGCTAAAAAAAGAAGCAAGTTGCAAGTTTTTTTTTCTGAGAATGAGAACAATAATTGCGCAACGCGGAGAAGCCCCTGTTTATTCCAAGAAAAATATGTCTATTATGTATATTTTTTATGACACACATGTTTTTTTTCATTCTTAAAATGTTCACCGGACGGCGTAATAGTAAATCTGAAAGCGAGGAAAGTAGTAACGACGAAATAGTGTGAAGAAGTTAGAAGAAAAATTTCGAGTATTATCTCATCGAGTTCCGATTAGGATATTGAGGAACTATACGCAAGAGAAGGCCTGGACGATATGTTAGAAGAACTTACTATAGACGACATAAAGATATTGATTTTTCAACAGTACATTTAAAATGTGATTTTTCCCAAATAAGTATGTTCTACTAGTCAAGCCATTTCGTTTGAAACCCATATTGATGAATTGAAAAAAAATGTCCCATTTTGTGATGGCGGTCATTTTGGATTTACATTTCTCATAAATAACTGTGTTCTACTAGTCAAGTCCTTTCATTTGATACCCATATTGATGGAGTTTTGATAAAATATGTAGTCCGCCATTTTATAGCGGCCGCCTAAACGCGTGCTCCAAATTTCAGATCAATCGGTCAACTAGAAGGAGGTTAAATTTCTATTGATGTGGGACAACCCTGCAGATAAACATACAAACATATTTACAGTAGGTAATGCTAAATAAAACCGTTTAAAAGTATAGTATAAAAACTATACTTTTATGTTTTTGATTTTTTGATTATTCTTCATAACCCATATTTACATTTAAGTGTCCATTCTATCAAATTCCGTTTAAAAATCCTATTCAAATTGAACGAGAAATGTGTCACTCACATCTGGGTGATGGGATCTCCCAGAAAATACACCCGTCACCCAGATCTGGGTGACTGGGCGATCAAGGTGTTAATGTTTATGTAAAGTATTTTAGGATAATGTAACAATCAGTAAAAATGTTTTGGGATCGATACCAGGTGTCTTGGCCAGATTCCAGACCAGAAAAATAGGATGCAAGCGAATCTGCCCTATCATTTCATAATTTCTTCTTCTTCTTCTTCTTCAATGGCACTAACGTTCCTAGAGGAACTTCGCCGTCTCAACGTAGTATTACTTGCGTCATTTTTATTAGTACTTAGTTGAGATTTCTATGCCAAATAACACGCCTTGAATGCATTCTGAGCAGTCTTCCGAAAAACACTTACACATGTCCACGCGATGTGAAAGTTCCATGTTTTTGTTTGAATTCGAACATGATTTTCGCTAGTGTTGAATGTCTATCCCAAACACGAACAATGATATACAAACATAGACATGTGAAAACAAACACGATGTTTATAATTCAAGAACATCATGTACAAACATACCACCCGAAGTCGCAGTATTCATTGCTTTCGTTTCGTTTCTTTTCATACACGGAAAGAAATTATTCATCCCAAAACATTTCTTCGTAGAATACTTTTTCACAGAAACGAACTTGAAATTTAGTTCGCATTACAAAAGTTGCACGAACTAAGAGGCTATGAGTTCATGCACATTTTGCAAGTCTGATTAAATAATCCTTGGTTTCGTGCAAAGAAAACATTCTCTAAATAGAAAGAAGCTTTCTATGAGAATTTTTTTGCGTGCATGTGGGCAATTAAAGTCTGGGGAACCGACTGCACAGCGGGCGACGTCGTACAAATGCTGGCCAAATAAATAAATACCCAAAAATTAGTTCTAGATGCAACCTTCGGCGGCACACAGCAGAACCAGCAAAGAAATTTCAGCGGCTCAAACACAACATTAATTTCTCGATGTTATCACAGACTGAATGAAGGAAAAAACTAAAAGCACACTTACACTGCAATACATATGCTATGTGTGCATGCGATTGCATCATCCTTTCTTCTCCTCTTTTTCGCTCGTTTTATAGCTCGGGTCGCGTTCGTCGCGAACAAGCAGTATTGGCCATTTGAATTCAAAGATCCAGCCAAAATTGTGGCTCCCGTGGTCGAGTGGTTGCGTCATGCCTAACATGTCACTGCTGAATAATTCTGGTACTTTATATTCGATTAAAATTATAGAAATATTGTAATCAAAATTTGTTGTGGGTATCTAAACATCTCCGCCACGCTCTATTCAATTTTAGTACTTGTTCAAATAGCTAATAATAGCGAATGTTACATGAATTCAATATATAAATTGATGCGTGCACTAAATTATGATTTCAGTTGTGAAATACTCTTATATCAATCGACGTTTATTTTGTTCAGAACAGATAAAGAGGTTTATTTTTTTTGCCCAATATTTTAGACGAAGCATCCATTGTCATGATAGGAAAGCATTTTCTCCATGTCAACATACCAACACACCACGCGTTGAGTGGTGGTGGTGTGGTGTCCGATTCGCTTCTTCTACTCTACGCACTGCCGGTGCTTGGGGTGAAAATGCAAGAGAAACTGTACACCATGTTCGAACATCATGTGAAACATTGGGATTAAACATCGTATGTCCAAACATACTACGAATACAAACATGTCACATTTTCAAACATAGGTACGAAAAAATCATGTTTGTATTCGAACACAAAACTGCGAACAGCAGCGTGGACTTGTTTATCCCGGACGCAGTGTTTTTTGTGAAACATGGAAGACTGATTCTGAGTGGCAAGCTCTAGAATACGCGTGAACACAGTGCAAGTCGGAGGAAATTTCTTTGACGAAAAATTCCCCCGACCAGAACGGGAATCGAACCCGAACACCCGGCATGTTAGTTATGACGCTAACCACTCGGCCAAGGGAGCACCATTTCATAATTTATAATATATGAATTTCGAAAACCGTTACGGCATTGCTGATATAATTACACCTTCCTATTTCTGCTGATCCATTGATTTGTCACTCTTCTTCTCGAAGATTCTTCACAAACATCCTGGTTCTGACGTTAAGTTATGAGATCAAAATGCTTGATTGTTCGCATAAACTAATGTATGAATTTCTCAAATGTTGTAACCATGTAATAAATCACATCTTTTGGCCCTTGTTCAACCGATAATCTCTATCAACTGGATAGATTATTCTATAGAAAATGTGAACGTACATAGTAAACGACACCCAGTTGGTCCCACCAAATAAACAGCATAACCTTCTGGCCGTGAATATTCCGCACGGCCGTTGATGTTGATGCATGGCCGGGGTATCCATACGTTGGCCGACGTTTAGGATTATCGTAATGGACCCACTTTTCATCGCCAGTAACGATTCGATGCAAAAAACCCTTTGTTTTATGCCGTTGGAGCGTTGGTTCGCACGTGTAAAAACGGCGTTCAACGTCTCGTGGCTTCAATTCATACGGCACCCAATCTTTCGGATCATTCCCATTGCTTTTGAACGATCGGATATGGTTTGCTGAGCTACTCCATGTGTATTTGCATGTTCTTGTAGCGTTTGTGACGGATCTTGATCTAGTAAAGCCTCCAATTCTTCATCTTCGAACTTTTTTGGCGGTCCGGAACGTTCTTCGTCTTCCAAGTCAAAATTACCACTTTTAAACTGTGCAACCGCGTCTGACACGTTCACTCAGTTGGAGCATGGTCACCATAAACTTCCACCAAAATGCGATGACTTTCCGTAGCTTTTTCCTTCATATTGAAGTAATGAAGTAACACTCCCTGCAAAAACACTCTCGTTGATACGAAGTTCGACATATGCGAAGTGGCAAAAAAGTATGTTGTTTACGCTTCAATTTTTTGACGTATACTGAAAAAGACGCACAATGACAGTAGCTTTCCAACGAATGTCTGGAAATTTGATTTACTGGCATAATAATCAAGTTACGCCATCTGTTGTAAAACCGAAGAATCTTACCGGTACACCTAATATTTTTATAAAATTACATTTTTTCCTAAATTTTAAAAACAAATGTTTTCGAGGAAAATGAGTTTTGATTTTTAAAAACCAATTTTCAATGAATTTTTTTTTTATATTTTTTAATGAAAACCTAAGTAATTTCCTACATTTCATTCTTTAACCAACATTTTGTAGATCTCATACTTTTTAAATTAATTTTTTTTTTTAAAGTTGAGAAAAAAATTCAAAATTCTCATACAAAATTTGTCGGACCTACAAAATATTAGTCAAAGGATGAAGTGCAGGGAATTATTTATATTTTCTTCAAAAAACATCAAACAATTTTTTGAAAAAAAATCATTGAAAAATTTTTTTCTGAAAATAAAAATACAAATTCGATTTTCATACAATTTCTAACAAGTCACCCATACATCGGAAGATGGGCACTTTTACAGAGAAAAAGCTTCTCCGACAACATTTTTTTTTCATGTTTTCTTTGAAAAATTGCTATTAATGTTCAACTCGTAACATTTTTATGTATAAATTATCGCGAATTATATGTTCCGCAAACTTTTTTTCTATTCAGAAACATGTCAAGAACATGTCAAACGCGAGAATTTACACACAAGAATGTTACGAGTGGAACATAATTTTTTCAGGAGTCTCCATATAGAAATACCTTTTATTCCAGAAACTATAAGATATAGAAAGTTGATGTCATGGACAAAAGTTCAAATTTTTAAATGATCTAAAATTTTGAATTTTTGTGTAAGGAAGAAGGGCGAAGCCTCGCCCAAGATCTCATGAGGAGTGTCCAGAGAAATGTACGAGTATTCAGCTTGGGGGAGGAAATTCAATAAATAAATTATGCCAGAACATAGCAGAACAAAAGCTGTTGTTAAAAAAAAATTTATTGTAAAAGTGCCCATCTTACGATGTATGGGCGACTTGTTGGAAACTGTAAGGGCTTTTCATATATATATATATATTTTTTTTTGAGAATTTAAAAAAAATACCGTTTTGAGAAAAATGAGTTTTAACATTCAAAATAATTATCTCTTCGGTTCCTCATTCGGTGTAAGGTTATGAATCCATTGGTGATCGGAAATTTTGAGCAGCTGATCGAGCTAAATTTTCATTCTGGATTCATGAGTTCATATCATGAATTCACCTCTATGCAGGTTGTTCCTTCTTCGTATATTCCCAACCGTGTTTGTTTTCCTGACTACATCAATTCCTCTGTACATTTCGATCTGTTCATGAAGGAGAAAATCCATGAAAATCCAGATTATCTTAGATTGGGGTTCGTTCCTACGATCTTCAATGCAAAGTATGGGCGTATCAATTGTGATAATATGTACTTTACTGATGGGTCCTCTATGAATGAGTCCACAGGATTTGGAGTGTTCAACGTATTTTTTAGCACCTCACACAGTCTTCAGAATCCTTGCTCGGTATATATTGCTGAATTGGCAGCGATATACTGGGCGCTGGACAGCGTCGCCTCAAGACCTGTTGAACACTATTACATTGTAACGGATAGTCTTAGCTCTGTCGAAGCTATCCGTTCAATGAGGCCGGAAAAGCACTCGCCGTACTTCCTTGAGAGAATACGACAAATTTTGAGTGCTTTATCCAGACGCTTTTATGTCATTACCTTTGTGTGGGTCCCTTCACATTGCTCAATTCCGGGTAATGAGAGGGCTGACTCATTGGCAAAGGTAGGTGCAATTGAAGGCGACATTTATCAGCGTCAAATCGCCTTCAATGAATTTTATTCTTTAGTCCGCAAAAATACCATCGCTAACTGGCAACGCAAGTGGAATGAAGATGAATTGGGCCGGTGGTTCCACTCGATTATCCCTAAGGTTAGCCTCAAACCGTGGTTCAAAAGTCTGGACTTGAGTCGGGACTTTATTCGCACCTTCTCCCGACTCATGTCCAATCACTGTTCGTTAGATGCACTACTCTTCCGTTTCAATCTTGCCAGCAGCAATCTCTGCGTTTGTGGCCAAGGTTTTCACGACATCGAGCACATTGTTTGGTCGTGCGAGGTGTATCTTGTTGCCAGATCGAATTTAGAAAACTCCCTTCGGGCCCGAGGAAGACAGCCCAATGTGCCGGTGAGAGATGTGTTGGCTCGGTTAGACCTTGATTACATGTCCCATATATATGTTTTCCTTAAAGCTATAGATCTTCGTGTGTGATTGTCCCTACATCCTTATACCCTCCTTTCCTTCCTTCGCGGGTAATTCGTCCCCTTGCTATAAATATTAGAATAAGTTGAAATGTAAATACACTATAGATATACGAACAGATTTAAGAAATGAGTGTTCATCAACATTGTTACAATTTCCTTATATCTCATCCTTCTCCTAAAAATATGTCACTCGAGTACACCGCGAGTAATCGGTTTTCCACCTTACTAACCATAGATATAAGAAAAATTGTTTATATATATATATAGTTTTAAATTATATTTAAGAATTCGGCTCCTTTAAACTTAAGTAACTGAGCTTGTAAAAATCAACAAATTAATAAAAAAAAAACATTCAAAATAATTTTTTCCAGCAATTTTTTTTCAAATTGGTATTTTTATGAAAATTTAAACAATTTCCTACATTTCATCCTTTGACCAGAATTATGCAGGCTTAATATTTTTTGAGTTATAATATTTTGTAAAAAATCAAGAAAGTTTTTTTGGCCCGTTTCAAAAAGTAGTAATTCTTTTCTTGAATATTTCAAGTATGCAAAGTTGCTTAAAAGACCATATATTTACACCCACAACGTTTCACTAATATCTGAAATGGTGCTGCCAACGGCCAGTCGAGTTGGCATTAAATTCGTCAGTTGAGTGTTTTGTCGCAGCTGCCATTTATCAGACAAAAAGAGTTTGAACTTGTTAGGGACATCATCTCGACCAGTAGCTTTATAGAATTTTGATCCGAAAAGTTGTCGATAATCGATCTTCCCGAAGGTTGCATCCTTCGTTCTTCATAATAACTTCATTGTACAACTTCCAAGTACTTTTGACTACTAGATTCTGATCCGAAAAGAATGAAGTCTTTCACGCAGACATTCGTCCCGTCTGACGGTGCTTTGGCTGGCATTGAAGTTCTCGGCGGTATCAGAATCTAACAGCTTTCGATCCTCAGATCCACTACGACGATTGCTATGATTCTCAAACTCCCGAACATGTTTAGAAACGCTGCACACGATCGATTTGGACATAGAGGCGAATGAACTGCGATGTTTAAAGTCTCTTATTAACAAAGAAGTGAAGAAGTGATTTGTACAATTTCAACGACTTCGCGATTTTTCAATCGACCATTTTCTTCGGATTTACGAAGTGAGTATCCATAATTAATTTCAGACTCGTGGCTTCCATGAAGTAAAACTTTGCACCGAAAGAGGAAGCATTTCAAAACAAACTACTGTCAAACTACTGTCAAACGAAACAGATTTTTTGTCTGCAAACATATTTTAATGGTACAGTTTTTGACAAAGAAAAGGTGCAGATGGAAAAGATTTTTAACCTTTCCAGTATAGGATGAGTATGTGGCAACACTGATAGGAAGGACGATTCGGCGAGAGAACTGTGAGTTTTATAAATATAACTTTCTTAGGGAAGCACCCAGCGTAGCTGTTGTAACGGAGAAACGTCTTACCTCGCGCTCGTTGGTGATGAATGTGAAGTCCATGGACAATGATTACTAAGCAAAGGTTTATGCGGTGTCGGTGACTTTCACATCGCTGTTATGACGTCACAGTTAAGCGTTCGCCCGATGTGATCATATGTTTGAGAGAACACATATTCAAATCGGTCGTACTATTATTGTGTATCACACATCTTCCCCCTTCTCAAAAAAATAAAATAAATAAAAGCGAAGAATTGTCTATGCTAATAATAGTAATCGTTTCGTTTAAACAACTAACTTGATTGTTAAATACGCATTATTACTGAAAATAATCTTCAATTTGCGACCAAACAATCCTCAATTCATGCTAACTTGATTTTCTCCACACTGATGGTGCATCGGGTACCACCGTTGCAATGTTGTATTTGCATTGGGAGCAATACCGAAAAAAATGCTACTGTTCATTCCCCTGTAGTAAATCGATGCGAAATGGAATGCAAAAGAAAATAATAACTGAATGAAAACAAAATTAACTGATAAACAAGACACTTTGCCGGAGAATCTAGAACGTTGAAGAAACACGGTAGATTCATTCAGTGGAAGGTAATTTTTCTCTGTTTTTTCGTATCAGTGTTGTGTGGGTTAAGGACATGACACCTGCCTTCAGTGCTTCAGTGGAAACCGGCCCTGATATTGGAATTCCTATCGTTTCGCGAATACCTGTGTGATAACATCATATTTTTACAAACTGTTTCCTCGACGTCTGGTCTGAAGCGTCTCCGAAAATAACGACCCCAGGTTTTCATGGTCGAGTTTATGCATACTTACGATAATACAATACCGCACATGAACAAACAAATTAAAACAAAATTTGGAGGATAATGACACTCGATCGATGCTGAATCTTGCACGCACTTGTCAAGTCTGTGTATGGCGATGATATTCCGCGAAGAATGTAATTCCTCAATGTCATTTGCCAGATATTTTTTTTTATATCGATATATCGATATCGATATTTTTTGAACTCGTGCAAATGGCAGAAAATTGTTGCCTCGAGGAACAAAAACGTTAACATGGAACAGATCCCTATCCGAACGATGGTCTATCAAATATTCTTGTTGACACGAGCTGAAATGATTTCCTTGCAGGATTTCCAACTTAATTATCGTCAGTAATGCTCGTCCACAAAAAGTATTCGCCAATGACGAGCATACAAACCCCAGGATCTGGAAGAAACCCTCTTCTTATGGGATGATTCACATAATCGACGAAACAAGTCCCAACTACAAGGTTTCCTTCACTCAGAACCATAATCGTAATCGTCAGAACCAGAGGCAAGGACCACACAATTGAATGGAATTATTATCCTTTCTTACTGATTCGATCATGAATCATTCCGGTTGCCTTGAAGCTCATGTGCCACACGTACGTGAAGATGGCGAATCAAATCATTGCAACGATAAGAAATGTTGTGTAAACTGTGTCAGCTATCTCACACAAATAGAGAAACTGATTTAAAAGATCACTAACGCAGAATATTTGTTCCTATTGTGCCAATCAATGACAAAAAATAGCAATGGTGAACAGATTGAACGAGATACATTGCTTCTCCCCAGGCGATGAGTTTATGAATCAGACGATGCTCGTGATCGGTGTACAGTGGATCCTTGCAATGTAATCCTCAGCCTTCAATATCCTCTTGATAATTCGCAGCCGAATCTACCGCTGCAAGTGGTTCTACACGATCATGATGCGTTGGATTTCATCTCTTTCTGAATTTTTGTACACGTTTCGTTATATTTTTTTAGAAACTCGGTTTAATAATTCGTGTTATTCAACAACCGATATGGTTATAGTGTTATCTTGCACATTTTAAGTGATGATCAAATATACAATATCCTCTCCGTTGATCTCTCACATTTAGGGATGAACACCGTACAAAGAAAAAGCTGTATAACTACCACTAACCCATAGGAACATGAAGCATGGAATTGTGCTAGTACAGTTAATCATGTGGTAGTTCTTGGTTAAATGAATCTGTGAGACTGAATGGATCCAATGTGGGCTTTCAGTCCCACTAGAAGGATGATTGCAACGACATTTGAGTCAGTTTCAATTGTGGACACTTTACTCTACGGACATCGCGTTCCGCTCAAACATAGTTTTCTGCGCTACAAGAAATTTGCGAACATACCGTTCCGCCAAAATGCTGAGGGTACTCCTCTTCAATTTTCATCACAATGGAACCCTGCGGACATCCCGTTCCGCCATATTATTGCGAACCTCCTGTTTCGCCATATCATTGCGAACATCCCGTTCCGCCACAACTTCACACATTCCATCCCGTCAAATCGCTGCGGACATCCCGTTCCGCAGAAACACAAAGGTCTTGTCTGATCGCGGACATCCCGCTCCGCTACAATGGTTTAGGTTTTACGTTTTACGTAGGTAGTAAATTATATAAACTAAATTCTTCGAATGGCTGGGTGATTCCCTTTTCGCATTTTTTTTATTTATTGAAACATTGACAATAAATAATCAGGTTCCAGGATTTTAAATGTTGCTATATTAAGCAACTCCTGGCAGGATCGCCAATGTGAGTTTTATAAATATAGCTTTCTTAGGGAATCACCCAGCGTAACTGTTGTAACGGAGAAACGTCTTACCTCGCGCTCGTTGGCGATGAAAGTGAAGTCCATGGACAATGATTACTAAGCAAAGGTTTATGCGGTGTCGGTGACTTTCACATCGCTGTTATGACGTCACAGTTAAGCGTTCGCCCGATGTGATCATATGTTTGAGAGAACACATATTCAAATCGGTCGTACTATTATTGTGTATCACACAATAACCATTTCGCGTAAACGATGAATAAAACAAGCGAAAACGTCTATTCACTTCACAAGAACAACGTAGGGTAACACGGGGTGATTTGGACCACCCCTTTATCTCAAAAATTACGGCTCAACTTGGATTTTCTATAATGTCATTTCCTTCTATTGTTGAACCGTATGTACCTAAAGTAAAAAAACTTTGGTAAAACTTCACAAGTAGAGGGAAACGGTAGCATAAATACATCAAGTACTTTGAGCGTCAAAAAATGTAAGTTTTCCGATCGTGGTTTTAAGTTTTTTCCCGCTGATTAAACAAACTTTTCGTGTATTGTGCAGTAAAGTTCTGTTCGCCTACAGAAGAGGAACAATTTGATGTAGCGAAACTGTAAGATTGATAACAATAAATGAAATTAATTGCATTTTAATTTTTGCGTGTTGTGTGGGGTGACATGGACACGTTTCTGTGGGGTGAATTGGTCCTACAGGTTTGAGACTTTTCATTGGTCTAATTGATTCCAGATGCCGCTGAATTACAAGAAGAGGATGGACAGTCAACGTTGGAAGAAGGAGGAGCTTGAAAGAGCAACGCAGGCCATCGAGAACGGATTTTCTTTGACCAAGCATCAAAAGTGTTTGAAAATGCTCGACCAACAGTGAAAAGATTCATGCAGAATTCGAGATGGCGTCAATCCAAATTTTCTGGTCTGGAATCTGGCCAAGATACCTGGTATCGATCCCAAAATACTGTTACTGATTGTAACATTATCCTAAAATACTTTACATAAACATAAGTATGTTTTTTTTTTTCGATGAAAAAACACACTGGACCGCATCAAATTTTAATGTCCTAAAATCATCTCTTTTTTTTAATGATATATTTGGTAGATTGAAGCTTTATACAATGATTAAACATTATTGATTGAGAGAAAACAAGTGTAGCTCAGTATACAAAGTGACATTTTTTATTTAGACCGTATTGATTTGGAAATATTAGGCGATTTGCTTAGGTGGTCCAAATTCCCCTCTTTTCCCCTACATGTGAAGATTATTTGAACGAGCAACCGAAGCGGTTTGAGAGAACAAAACGAATCGTTTGTTGCCGATCATAATTGAATTCAGCGTGAATAGCGTTCCCATGCGAATTGGACCAGCAGAAACCCTCTTTCGAAAGTGTATATGTTCCTCCATCCATCCATTGGGGTGAAATTGAATTCATTTATTTGTTTATATCATTGTTCCATCACGTTGAAGGAAAAATGGTGGTGTTGGTGGTGGTTGAGATAAGAGAACCGAATATCGTTTTCAATACATTCTCGAGTACTGACCGGAGGACTCGAGTCCCTCCACCTGCGGCCGGCCCCTCATTGTACACGAGGGCATTATATTTTCAACGGTCTGGAAAGGACTCGGTACCGAAATCTGTGTGTGTGTGTGTGTGTGTGCGGCGGTTGAAATGTTCTTTGTTGTCGGGTTGGCAGACATCGTCGCTCAGACGGGGTAATGTGGTCAATATTTATTCGTCCATATATTGTTCCCCAAAATTGCTTTCTCATCGGTACACCTTTGTTCTGTGAGTCAGTTTTTTTTTGAGAAGGAGAAAGGGTGTCGAAAATTGAAAGGATGCTTGCCAATGTTACAAAGACGTAAGTCAAATTAATTTCCTTGTCCCCAAATGTCCTTTGAAACTTTTTTCACTTCCATTATCGTCGAATGTATAATTAATCGATCTGCACAAATTGCTTTTGAAAATCGATGGACCAAAGTTAGCCTCCCGTTAAATCTATCAAGTCTTCAAAATGTCCGAACTTTTAATGCCGATGGCATTAAACTGTAAACACCATTTGATGTCCCCGTTTCGGGGATTGAAAAGTGAACGAACCGATTCCGTTCTAAGCTTGCCAAAAGCGATTTTTGTTTGTGGGGATAAAATGTTCGGGTCTTCTATTTTACCCTGTGCGAATTCCTCCGTCGCTCGCATTTCGACGGTCTCTCTTTCGCTGGGTGGGAAATGAAAAAGTTGAAAAACGAGAAATTCACAAAGAAGCACCATAAATCTTATTGCTTGCCGCCTCCGTTTTCTTTCGGTTGGAAAGTTGCTGACCTCCGAACTCCGACGATGGTATATGTCGGCTGACGTTTCCATAAGTGTCGAAGGGTGAGATCGAGCTGAGGAGCGCCGCCACAGCTGGGACGGCAGATTGGGCGAGAGAAAAATGGCTCTGCGGCAAAATGTTTCCTCACCTTCGCACAAATCATTTTGACCGAAAGACGTATCCGGAGTTGAGTTGGCTTAGAGGAATCCTTGACGTCCGGACTTTCGGCGGATTGTGGGAATGGGTTAAGGAGAAATTAAATACAAATATCGAAAACTCCCAGTCCGAGTTTTTACACATTCCGTCGTATATTTGAATTTGTCACTCATTCCAGCGATAATGGTTTGGAGTTTTCCTATTGAGCAATTCCAAATGAAATCGACAAATGACAAAACATGAGTATTTTTTATTCGAATGAAAGTTTGTATTCCGTTTGGGTTGAAGGAAATATGAATTTTCCACAGCAATTGGGATTTTTTTGACTCGAGCGTAACTTTTGAAAAGGGCGTATCGATTTTAGTAGGAAAAATCTCAAAAACTATGAATCGTACCGAAATAGTGTCTTAGAAAGAGTTCTAGAGTATTGATGTCTAAACATGAAAAAAATATACACTGAGAAAAAAAATTAGTACAGGGAAACTTCGATATAACGTACCCTCGTTATAACGTACCCTCGATATAACGTACATTTTACCTCGATATAACGTACACATTTCCAAAGTGTAAAGGAAAATTTTTTTCAATATTTTTTTTCTGATAGAACAATGAATTACCTGTATTGTGATGCTAAATCAAGTTTTGTACCTTCAATCAATCCCGAAATACAGCTGGTTTTGTGATTCCGGATTCTAAGTGAATCAGGCTATAATCAACAGTACGAAGGGAAACATCATGAGAAAGGCTGGCTTCGTCTTCTGATTGAAGTTATTCAATAACTTTACTAAAACAGCAACACAATAATGTATTATAGACTACGTTTGTGAGTACTTTATTATGCTTCGAAATAACGTACAATTCGATACAACGTACAATTTTGAGAGTGAAATGTACGTTATATCGAAGTTTACCTGTACTCTTTTTTTTATTTACAAAAAAAAACTTCAATTTGCAATATCCAAAATACATATTTTTTTATTTTTTTTTTTTTGACGTAGAACTACGTATTGCAGGAAGGGTGCAAAATCAGAAAACAGGTCACGTTTTTGTGAAATAAAGTTAACGTTAATAACTATTTTCACAGCGAACAAATTCTGATGCTTTGCACACCAATGGAATCGGAAATTCTCTAAGATTAGTTTGATATACTATACAGTACAATCCACTAATGCCTACACAGTTTAATTTAATGAAAACTGGAATCATTCTCATTTTCCCATACATTTGTTCTGCCGATTTGTGTGCATTCCCGAACAGAGCTGTCAATAACGAGCAACTGATACATTCGTTTCTGCTCGTTTTCAACCTATTTGGTAGAAATGAGCCATCCGCGATTTGAAGCCACACGTTGCGTGGACACCGAATGGACAACATCGTTGCTGGACGAGCCGGACGGCGAGGGATCGAGTGCCTTTCTCAAGGCAAGAGGATGGAGGGGTAATGCTGGAGTAGAGTAAAGTTTTCCAAGGGCCTTTCTCAACGCTAGTTACGAATGAACTGGAAAAGTTTAAAGTCTCTATAATCAAAAACCGAACTGAACCTGAAGCCACGCCACTTCTCGTTTGGTGGTAATCGAAGCAACATGGTTGCCGCAGAGCGTCGAGCGGGAGAGGATTGTTTTCTTGTCGGGTGAAGAGTGAGTATGGAATAGAGTTTCTTTCTACAAGGGCCCTTCTCAGGGCTGGAGGCGGACACCAAAAATAGGATAGAATGAAAACACAGATGCGAGAGAGCTAGCATAACACAACGAGAATTTTGGAATATATATAAACGTATATTTCATGAAAGTATGCGTTCAAATTAGCAGGGTAACAGATTAACCTTACTGTTGCATGTTGTGAGGTTCGATCACATTTCAAGCGGAATATGTGAGTAAAAGGGTTCATACAATGTCCTGGAAAAAAGGTAATGAAGATGGTGGTTTTTCATGCGACCTAGCATGCGCTACCATAACTATTTCTCAAATAGTGACGTCAGTCGTTGTGTTTATATTTGATTGCCTACCACATCCATGTGAAAATGCTATTTTCAGGAAGTGTTTTATCAATTAAAAACGTACATTTTATTACAGTTCTCGCTGAATATGAAGGTAATGTGACAGCGTGCAGTGCATATTTGTGAAATCACGTCGAAAAAGGCGGAAAAAAGTGATATTTCTATGTGCCATTTTCACTCTCCCACGTTCATAGAAACAAATGAACTATCATTATTTTAAGGTTTTGAAGTTGATCTTCTGAAGGCTTTCAGTGTCGGTGTGTATGTTGTGAGAAAATAATCGGCAATTGATAAGAATTTCACCGAACATGTTACTGATTTCGAGATCTAAGTATACGACTGCTCTCTGGACCTTTTTACTACATAAATAAGCGAAACAATTACAATACAATTGTCATCTGTTAAAAAAACAAACAGTTGAATGATCTCATGAGAATTTCGGCTAAAATTATCATGCAATCGTGAGTACTTTGGATATTGTTTTGTTTCTTCCATATACATTCCATATTGAATGCAAATCATTACGACACGATATTTTGCTTGCCAATACAGATATACTTCGCCTACTGCTCCACCTCGATATGTACCTCACTGGGGTTTGTGATCGATATCTGAGTGGGAACGAAAAAGTCTGATGCGAGTTGAACCAAATAAACGAGAAGTGCTGATTCCTTTCGACTCTACTCGACTCTTTCGAGTGTACTGAAGTAATAAAAAATTAAATAGCTAAAAAAATATTACAAACAATTTTTTTCACTCTAAAATAATATCCGAAGTGATAAACAAGTGGATTGAATAATATAATTCCGTAGTTCTACGTCGAAAACTGCGGTCGTGTCCTTGATACTACCCATTACATTTTTCATATAAAATAGAAGTCACGTAGAAAATTAAAAAAATGGGTCCAAGATGGTAAAACTATTTTTGACGAACTTTGTGGAACATCGAATTTTTATGAATTTTCGCAACTTCGAATTTTTGTATTTACACAATAATTTTTAGCCACAAATTATGATTCCTGATGTGATTTAAAACAAAAAAGTTCATTATAAATCTCCTTCTAAATGCAGCAATTCTCGAGATATTTTGAAACATATTTCTAATTTATTGTCTTTTTTATAACATTGCTCGAGCTTACTGATTCGTCCTTTAACGCGACTCTTCAATATGTCCCTTCGTGCAGGTAAATTTTCTTCCAATTCGGAATTGACGGTTATGTTCCCTATTTATAAAAAAGGAAATAAGCAAAACATTGAAAACTATCGAGGTATTACATCATTATGTGCATGCTCCTAAGTATTAGAGATTATCGTCAATGAAGTATTGTTTGTAAGATGTAAAAATTACATAACAGCTGATCAACACGGCTTTTACCCCAAGCGATCTGTCTCGACAAATCTAGTGCAGTTTACATCATTCTGCTTGCGCAATCTAGATGCCGGATCACAAGTTGACGTGATATACACTGATCTCAAAGCAGCTTTCGATAGAGTCGATCATAAGATACTGCTTCTAAAACTGGACAAGCTAGGAGTTTCGAATGACCTCATTAGATGGTTTAAATCATATCTCACGGATCGAAAACTATGTGTGCGAATTGGATCTGAATCATCTGAATTTTTCACCAACATATCAAGTGTCCCGCAGGGGAGCAATCTAGGACCTCTTCTATTTTCCATTTTCATCAATGAATTATCAAAATTACTGCCACCGGGATGGCGCCTTTTCTACGCGGATGATGTCAAAATATACACAGCCATAAATCACATCCAAGATTGCTATACTCTACAACAATGGATCAATGAATTCGAAGAGTGGTGTACAAATAATTTATTGACGATAAGTATCCATAAATGCAACGCAATATCGTTTCATCGAAAATTGAACCCAATCATCCACAATTACAACATTTCTAACGAGCCTCTAGTGCGTGTTGATCAAATACGCGACTTGGGAATCATCCTTGACACAGGGTTGACTTTTCGCCCCCATTATGACAGCATAATTGCAAAGGCTAACCGACATCTAGGATTTATATTTAAAGTAGCCAACGAATTCCGTAATCCACAATGTCTTCGGTCACTTTACTGTGTACTGGTGCGCTCCATTCTGGAATCAAATGCAATCGTGTGGTGTCCGTATCAGTTAAACTGGATAAGTAGATTCGAATCAATACAAAAGAAATTCATTAGATACGCGCTCCGTAGTCTTCCATGGCGAGACCCGTTGAATTTACCACCGTATGAAGAGCGATGTAGGCTCCTCGGGCTTGACACGTTGAAACGCAGGAGATATGTTGCCCAAGTTATGTTTGTCGCAAAAATACTTTTGGGCGATATTGACTCAGCGGAAATATTGACACAACTAAATATATACGCACCTATTAGAGCCCTTCGACAACAAGACTTCCTGTTACTAGACGGTCGTCGTTCAGCATATGGTCAATATGACCCCATTCGATTTATGGCGACAGGATTCAACGAAGTCTATCAGATGTTCGATTTTAATTCTTCTGCTTCAGCATTCAATCGAAATCTAAATGGATAACACCCAACATTGGAAGACTGAAGAACCACCATGATCAGCAGCTTTACTGTATACATTTTATTATTTAAGACTCTAATTTTTTTTATTATGATTTATGAGAATGTTTGTTTTTATGTTTTTTTTCTCTGTACTATGTGCTTAGTTATTGTTAATATCTTGTAGTAGAAATTATGAAAAGATATGAGGTTTTTATGCCCTTTCGTGTGAAACATCCAACAACTCAAAAGGGCTTTTCCTCATCTTATCGGTACATGTGATATCATTAAGGCAACTAGCCAGATGAGAAATAAATAAATAAATAGTAAATATTCCATTTTAATATGTTTGTCGTATTATACCGTCATGTTCATGAAACTTTATGAATTTGCTTATAATTTCCAACAACTTTTCCAAATACATCATCATGGTAAAAATATATGTTTAGGAGTTACGTTGAAAATCATTTGAACACATGTGGGTTAATATAAAATGTAGCGATATTAAAAAATGTTTTTTTTTTCATCTTAATACAAACTTTTAACATGTTATAGGGGAAAGGGGGGCAGTTTCGGACAACGCTTGTAAAAATTAAGTGGTACAATTTTCAACCAAATTGAAAATATAAGTAAGTTCCAGTTCCTTCCACCAACAGCTGTCATATGGTTTAACATCTCCGGGTCGTTTATTACTTACGAAAACAACACAGTGCCCTTTTTTATACACGTTTCGAAATTTTTGAGCTTGAAGTTGTAAGTGTTCCCCTAATTCCTTTGTGAATGATTTAGAAATTTAAGTACACCACCTTAGTTAGTAACTAATATGAAATGAAAAAAACGTGCATACACTGGGGAAATAAAGGTCTATCTATTAGATAAAATAATGATTTGTCTTCTGATGATGGTGGGGCACATTCGTACATCGTTCACGGGGCACAGTCGGACACTGTTTAATACCTCATTAAATTTGTGTCTGATTGTTGTTTACTAACAAACATCAATTGAATCTGATTCTCAGACCTAATGATGGTTCGAAACTACAAAAAGAAAACCGATAGAACCAGCATCAACGAAGATGAGATGAAAAGAGCTGTCGAACTAGTTTCGAATAGAACGTTTCCATGATTCTAGCTCACAGGTGGTCCAACTGAGTCCATTGTCTTTGCTAATTTCCCAACTATCGGTTGCATAACGGGAAAACTGTTTCTCAATGTTCTGGAACATTTGAAAAAGGTAGTAAAAAGCAACGTAAACGAATCAATTTCAAAAAATCAAAAAGTCATTGCACTTTGGAAACAATTAAATATTGCTGAGAAAATTGCACAATTCATGTATCTTCTCCACCTTATGTCACAAATCGCTTACAACCGATGGATGTTTCAGTTATGGGCCCTTTCAAGCGGAAGCTCTCAATTTCCCAGAACGATTGGCTACTCAACCATCCTGAAAAAAAAGCTATTTCTATACACGACCTTTCAGGTATAGTTGCATCGGCTTATAATGCTTCTTTCAATCTGAGTAATATCCTAGCTGGATTCAAAATGACAGGTTGCTATCCATTCTCAAAAAATGTTTTTCTGACAAGGATTTTGAATGCTCAATAATTTCACCTACTGGAGCGGAGGTAGCCACTGACTCATCGGGTAATACAACAATGCTGCAAAACATTGCGTCTACAGCACAGATAGATTTTACTTTGACAAATTTGTCCCCGGAAAATGTTGAACCTTTGCCAAAAACTTCATCGCGGAAAACCACCACTCGAAAACGGAAGAAAGCAAAATCACGAATTTATACTGACTCTCATAGCAAGCCATTTCCTTTCAGACAAATACTGATAAACAGAAAAATGCAGAATATGCTGGAAATAAGGAGAAACGGAAGTCATTGTTGTTAAACATAATTTTTTTTTTTTCGTTGTCCGAAAGTACCCCAGGACTGTCCGAAACTGCCAAAAGGACTGTCCGAAACTCAAAAAATCGAACAAACCGTTCGTAATCGCATCAACGCACACCTCTAACACGCTCATGTGATACATTGATATCCAAATGACAACCAGGATGAATTCAGGATTTTTTTTATGTTTACAAAAAATATTAAAAATCAAGGAAAAATAAGTGTCCGAATGTGCCCCCCTCTCCCCTACATGTTGCGCCAACAGAACACAACATTTATAAAAGGAATAAATATAATTCTCTACAATCTTGTCAAATAATTCCTATATTTATCGGAGTTTAAGAGATACTAATAATAATACTGGAATTTTTAGCATTTATTTTTTATCAACATTTATTTTTATCAACTAACAATTTTATTGTATATAATTGATTTTTTTCATTATTTTCTTATATTTCTATACACATTATGATAACTTGCTGCATTGTCGTTAGAGTACAACTTTGCTGCTACTTCATTCTCGGATACAGGTACAAAAGAATGATACTTTTGGGTACCTGGAATTTGTTTGGTGTTATCATACATGCTACTCAACTCTTCCACACCCATATTCTTCTTGTGACATATATGAAAATAACAATTTTGTAAGATAGTCTTCCTTTCGCTTGCTATCCCAGTCAAATAACGTTTTTGCACTCGTAATCGGATGTTCATGCTGTCTAGCCAAACTAGCTCTTGTTGCCATCCGTTTTTATGTACCACCAATTGCATCACAAGGTCCTTTGCCGTGTGATGTTGCAAAAAAATGCCATTCAGCGTCAATGTCGTATTTCGATTTAAACTGACATAAACTCGCAAAATTTTTCCTATTTTTATACTGGGATGCAGCACCATCCGACATGAATTTTATTCTTTTTACCTGCATTTGTTGTTTCAAAAATGTTACCAATTTAGAAATAAATACTTGCACAGCTATTGTGTCATGACTTAAAACTTCAGATATAACTACAAAGCTTAAATTTGCCAGAGAACCTTTTTCATCTCTATAATAAACAACGAATTGATGGATTGTTGCTTGATCATTGTTCCAGTGATGACTTTGAACATCATCTTGAACCACAAATGAATAAAATTCGGAAAAATCGCAAATCACAACAACCTCATTTTCTTGCAAATTATCTTTTATATTGCTAAGAAATGTGGACTGTTGTGTTTTAATGTAATCATGAGTAAGTAATTTTTCTACTTTTTCTCAGAAATACGATACAAATTCTTTCACCGGTTTCTATGTCGCATCGATCAGTAGAAATCCATTGTGCATAAGTGATTTCCATTAAATTGCGTTCTTGAAGCTCATCTAGAAACCAGTTTCCAAACTCGTCCATTGTTGGGCATTTTTTACATTCACGAAGGTAACAGTATTTTGATCTATTTGATATGTTACATAGTATTTTTTCCATATATTCTTTGCATTCAATGTTAAAGGAATATTTTCTGAGACTATGAAGCATAAGATTTACATTTTCATGGAATGTACAAACACAAACGTTATGATTTCCTGAACTACTCAGCAATTTGCAATGCTTCGGACGCATTGATGCAAAAGAGCTAAATCCAATTTTGCGATTTGGATTAAGTTCCCTAAATCTGTTGAAAGTTTCCCGTAATGATGTTATTAATAACCTTTTTTGGATGTGTTGACGCTTCCCATCTTTGGCTATAGAAACATAGTCTCTTTCTCCAGGTAATGATCGACTGATATCGTCGTCATTACAAAATTCCGAAACATGATTTTTAACATTTTCACTTAAACTTGGTCCATATTTGCTATGTGGTGTCGACAATACACCTTTTTCATTTGCATTTGGCTTGAATTGCCATATATTTATTAACGCCAAATTCTTCTTCCATTTTTTGCATGAACCAAGACTTAGGCAAAACTGTTAAAATTCAAACTTTTTCTGATCTTGTTGTCTCTGTGTGGTCAAATTTCTCTTTGAGCTGGTTGATAATCTCATCAAACTCTTTTGCCTTTTATTTAAAGTTTGACTCTTCGTCTTCTTCATGTGAAAAGGAAAATAGATTTCTTTTAATACCTTTAGAAATTCCTTCGAATTTTTGTGCGGGGTAACTAGATTGTCCACCATCTTGGACCCATTTTTATAATTTTCTACATAACTTCTATTTTATATGAAAAAAATAAAAAAATTATAAAAAATATGTATTCTGGATATTGCAAATTAAAGTTTTTTTTGTAAATAAAAAAAGAGTATTTTTCTTTTCAGTGTATATTTTTTTCATGTTTAGACATCAATACGCTATAACTACGCTCTTTCTTTTTAGATATAAATTATCAAAGATTTCTCCTACTAAAATCGATACGCCCTTTTCAAAAGTTACGCTTGAGTCAAAAAATTCCCAATTGCTGTGGAAAACTCATATTTCCTCCAACCCAAACGGAATACAAACTTTCATTCGAATCAAAAATACATGTTTTTAAAATCTGCATTTTTTGGACGATTTCATTTGGAATTGCGCTATTCTGGTACATCACATGGAGGTGTGTATCGACATCGCTTTGCGAGGTATGTTCATTGATAGATTGTATTTTCACCCACTCTGCATATACCATTAGCATGTGCTGGAAGGTGCGAAAGAGGTACAGGTTTCTTCAATACTTGAATAGCATTCCAACGCTTGGATTCGCAGCATCCCCATCCCAACAGTTCAATGAAGCTGGTATATACTACATACATTGCTGCTATTATGTACACATACTGCTGCCTTAACACATGGCCACCAATCGACAATGGAAGGCTCTCTGCGGCTATCTGACTTTTTACGCTTGCCTGAATCTGGGTCAATCGCTTTCCACGCTTGTTGGAGATTTTAATATTTCCGCTTTCAAGTGAACTCCCGCCATGGCATTGGACGGTTGTACCGAGTGCTGATTCCGAGAATACGATACACTTTCGGGAAATAAAAAAAATCAACCTTTATGTTCAATTAACACCTAGCCGGTCGTACCTACCGAGAGCACAGACTATGGTCATTATCGGAGACGCGATGAGTTCGTCGAGAGGACTGACGCGAGGAACGAGGGGGCGATGTGTACATAACAATGCAAAATTCATGCGACAGCGTTCGAATTCACCAACAATGTGAGTTAATGGTGGCAACCGGTAGCAACACCTCTAGCCAGAGTGAGTATCATGGCTAACAAGGTGGATCGACAATTTGGGTTTGTCATTGACCGCCAGTCGCGAATAACCAGTCAGTCAGCTGCAAGTTTCCCTTTGTCGGCAGCGTTCGTAACGCATCGCACATGTGGATTTGAACGCCTTGGACGTATTCGTTTGTTTTGTTAGATCCGCTCAATAGCGATCTAGTTTATAGAATACTCTGCTTCTGCAAAAAATAAGTTCGATTCTGACCACGACCCTCACCATTTTTTTGACGTAAGACTACGTCTACCATGACGATGTGGGGAAGAGTTTTAATTTCTCTGTTGCCAAGAGGAAGGCCATAAACCTTCGCTATAGATCCAACACACACAACTGAGTCAATATTGTTCGGTTGAGCCATCGCAACTCGTCTTAGGAGTTGGCAGCACCATCTCAGATTGCAGGGAAAAATTGTGGATGTAAAGACAATGGTAATTTAAGCAACCTTGTATACTTGAAATCTTTGAAAGAGAATAAGACTACATTTTGAAAAGGGCATTTTTTTTTCTTTATTTTTTACAAAAATTTATAACTAAAATTTATATTAAAACTATTATATGCAAAATTCTGGTCAAAGGATAAAATGTAGTAAACTGTTTGAATTTTCACAAAAAAAAATTTTTTTAAAGAAAAATTACATTGAAAAAATTATAAAAATTGAAATATATTCAAATTCATTCAAACGTATTTTTTTAAATTCTTAAAAAATAATGTAAATAGCTCTAACAATTTGCAACAAGTCACCCATACATCGAAAGATGGGCATTTTACAGGGAAAATGTATTTCTTACAACATCTTTTTCATGTTTTCTTTTAAAAAATTACAAGTAATCCCAATTTTGTTTAAATTCGAGATAGCGATACAGCGTATTCGATAAAATTTTAGATCTTATGAAATATGAACTTTTGTCGAAGATATTAAGTTTCTGACCTTCCTAATAAAATAATGTTTTAGTCACAATATTTTTGTGTGTAAATTCTCACGTTTGACATGTTTTTGACATGTCTCTAAATAGAAAAAAGTTGCAGAACAAGTAAATCGCGATAATTTATACATTGAAATGTTAAAACTTAAACAATAATAGTAGTTGAAAAAAAAGAAAAAAATTGATGTTGGAAAAATGTATTCCCTGTAAAAGTGCCCATCTTCCGATGTATGGGTGACTTTTTGGAAATTGTACGGGCTATTAGTATCTAATTTTTTCAGAATTTTAAGAAAACATAATTTTGAGAAAAATAAATTTTCATTTTCATATTTTTTTCATTAAAATTTTATGGCACCTTACATTAAAATCTATATAAAAAAATTATTTTTCAGTTGAAATTTTTCGAAAAAAAAATTGAAAAAAAAAAAACTCAAAATTTCACAAAAAACACTCAAAAACTATAAGACCTATAAAATTTTGGTTAGAGAATAAAATGTAGAGAATTATTATTGTTTTCATTAAAAAATACGAAACAATTAAAAAAAATCAATTGAAAAGAAATATTCTTAAAATTAAAATTATTTTTTCTCAAAAATATGTTTTTTTAAATCCTGAAAAAATAGATATGAATAGCTCTCACAATTTCCAACTAGTTACAGGGAAAGAGCTTTTCACACAACTACTTCTTCATGTTCTTTTATTTTAATTACTATAAATGTTTAATTCATAAAATTTTCAAGTACATGTTCTGTGAACTTTTTTCTATTTAGAAACATGTCAAGAACATGTCAAGTGCGAGAATTTACACACAAAAATGTTACGAGTAAAGTATTACTTTTTCAGGAGTTTCTATACAAAAATGCCATGTATTCTAGAAACTATAAAAGTTAAAAGTTTAAGTATTCGACAAAAGATCATAGTTTAATAAGACCTGAGACTATGTCGAAAACGCTATATCGCTATCTTGAGCTAAAACTAAATTAGAATTATTTTTAATTCAAAAATCAAACATTAAAAAATTGTATGGGTGACTTGTTGCAAATTGTAAGGACTATTTACATATTTTTTTGAGAATTAAAAAAAATGTTCTTGAGAAAAATGAATTCCATTTTTTTAAATATTTTTTTTCAGTGTAATTTTTCTTTAAAAAAGTTGTCCTTCATTGACCTTGATCTTTTGACCTGAATTTATTGTTTTTGAGTTATAATTTTTTGTAAGAAATGAAGACAAAAAATGACCCTTCTCAAAAAGTAGTCTAATTCTTTTTCGAAGTTTTCAAGTATGCAAAGTTGCTTAAATGACCAATGTCTTTACACCCATAACGTTTCGCTGCAATCTGAGATGGTGCTGCCAATGGACAGCCGAGTTGGCATAAAATTCGTCTTGATAATCACTTCAGTTGAGAGACAAAATGTCCAAGAGTCATATTATTATTAATTATTCTTAATTACTCTGAAAAAAGGCTACTGAAAACATACCAATCTGTATAATAAACGAATGCCCGCCAGGAAATCGACTCAGTCATGATTGCGCTGTGGTTGATGTTGATGTTTGTTTCCCTAACACAGATCTCAAAATCAATGAGCCAGGAGAAATTGGCGTTGCAAAATAGATACAAGGTGCGAGTACTTTTGTACTCGCGTGCATTTCCGGAATGAGATTCCCCAACACAGACTTCAAAGCTAAAGAGAGGGTACAAAACAAACATTTGTGTGCAAACTTCAATAGCGGTATGAACGCATGAACGCTTTTGCCCGGTTATTCAAGATTGCATTTGAAGATATCCCTCCATGTCTTCAGCTCACTGAACTTCATCGTATACTGTTTAGCAAAACGTTGATAACAATTAGCTGCGATCCAACTTACAAGTCAAAATAAAAACTGGGTGCCTGAAGTTCATCAAACCAAGCCAATTTGCGGTTCGAGAAGTACATACGCTTGGGAGATGCAATAACTTCAGAGAGAAATGTAAAATACATTGATCGTTTAGCCATTCCTCCGTTCACATTTTTGAGAAGACTTTCTTGTCTTTATAGATAGAGGTAAACATAGTTCAACAATGTTGTAGCTCCAATTATTAGAGACATCTTTGTAGAACAAAGTTTTTTCCTATCTCTTGAAATGACCGATATAGCGCCTTTTTTCTAAGTTACGTTAGGGTGACCATGAAAAAAACAGTTTTTCATATTTTTTTTCATATTTTAAATGCAAACTGTCTTCGAAAGACTTTTAGAGCTTACTAATACAAATATTTTTCGATGCAGAACTTGTCGATATCTCAACTTCACTCAAAGTTATTGATATTTCTTACCAAAAACACGCTCTTCTCATTTGTTTGTCATTCTTTCTGGGGCAAACATAAAAAATGTTTGTTGACGGAATATCAAAGAACAGATTTCACTCTCACTCACTCATAATATGTGATTTTCAAGACTATGTTATTTTTTGTATTTGAGTAAATAAAAATTGAAATCATGAGTTTTTGGATGAAAACCCATCAATAACTTTGAGCAGGA
Organism: Toxorhynchites rutilus septentrionalis; assembly: GCF_029784135.1. NCBI lineage: Eukaryota > Metazoa > Arthropoda > Insecta > Diptera > Culicidae > Toxorhynchites > Toxorhynchites rutilus. Next base: position 67,947,792 of record NC_073746.1, on the reverse strand, counting down.
TTAAGATATTGTCCTGTTCTGTGTCCTGTTGGTATGTCCTGTGTCCTGTTGGTATCGATGAGCTCTAAAAGTCATACGAAGACCATTTTGATGTAGAATTTTAAATATAGAAGTTAGAGTAGAAAAGCCCGTTTTTTCATAGTTACCCTAATGCAACTCAGATAGAAAGCGCTAAAAACAACTTTGTGGGAGATATTTATTGTTTAGACCAAAACTGTCTTAGACAAATCTGTTACATATTATAGAGGGCTCATTTTTATGTTATCAAAAATAGGGTGACCAAAATTGTCGATGAAAAGAAAAATCTAACTTTTTTATCTTTATAGATAGAGATAAACATAGTTGAACAACGGGTTAGCCCCAGTTATTTTAAACAACTTTGTAGAACAAAGCTTTTTTCTATCTTTTAAAATATTCGATTTAGCTCTTTTTTCAAAGTTGCATTAGGGTGACCATGAAAAACCGTGTTTTTTCTGCTTTAACTTTTATATTTCAAATTCAACATCAAAACTGTCTTCGTACGACTTATAGATCATATCGATACCAACATTTTGCGATGCAGAACATGTCTGTATCTTAATCCTACTCAAAATTATTGATGGTTTTTCACTCAAAAACTCATGATTTCAATTTTTATTCACTCGAACATAGCATAGTTTCGAATATCACAAATCATGTAGAGTGAAATATGCTCTATCAAATGCCGCTAATAAACTTTGTTTACGTTTGCCCCAGAAAGAATGACAAACAAGAGAGCGTATTTTTTAGGAAGAAATATCAATAACTTGTATTGAAATTGAGATATCGACAAGTTCTACATCGAAAAATTTTTGTATTAGTAAGCCCTAAAAGTCTTTCGAAGACAGTTTGCATGTGATATTTGAAATATAAAAGTTAGAGCAAAAAAAACTTTTTTTTTCATGGTCACCCTAACGTAACTTAGAAAAAAGACGCTATATCGGTTATTTCAAGAGATAGAGAAAAACTTTGTTCTTCAAAGATGTCTTAAATAATTGGAGCTACAACATTGTTGAACTATGTTTACCTCTATCTATAAAGATAAGAAAATTAGATTTTTTATTTCATCGAAAATTTTGGTCTCCATATTTTTGATAACATAAAAATGAGCTCGACAGTTATTCTCTAAGACGATTTTGTCTAGAGAATAACTGTCGAACTCTAAATACTAATTTCCACTTGAATGCATCTCCTAGACCATTGTGCAATGGTACAATCTGGAGAATTTGCCGCCAGATATTGTTAGCACATATGGGTTGGCCTTGATAAAGATTGATCAAAAGCAAAAAGCGGAAAATTTCATTACGAAGTTCTTTCGAAGCGCTAGGGTACAAGCTTTTAGGTTACCTAATCTTAGTGTGCCCGTCATAGTCTGTGACTTTTGTGCAATTCTGATTATGAATAGATTACGATGTTTAATTTCACAACACGATAACAAGTGCCTTCGTGGCGCAATCGGTTAGCGCGTTCGGCTGTTAACCGAAAGGTTGGTGGTTCGAGTCCACCCGGGGGCGCATTATTTTGCTTGTTAAAATTCCTAAAAATGGAATGGGAGTTATTTTTCCCAAACAATAACACTGAGAACGAAACCGTTTACTACACAATATACTATACCAACTTGTCGGAACATTTTACGTATCGATTTAATGAGTCCGTGACTTACCTGGAAAAAGAAGAAAAAAAGAGAAATTTAGTACATGGAGATGAAGTTGTTTTTTACAGTCAAATTTACACGACAAATTTACAAATTTACAGTCAAAAAAACTAATCTCACCCTACGAAATTAGGACATCAAATTTGAACCCAAACTAAGCAAACCAATTACTACGAAGAATTAATAACATAGCACAAAGAAAGCTTCAGGCGAACCGATGATATTCCAATCATCGCGAAGATGAACGTCCACCCTTCATTTTCCAGCGAAACACACAGAATCTATCAAACTGGGTCACGCAGCAATCACGCCAGAAGAAATTCCCCAATCGAGGGGATATGGCTCCTACACAGAACCATCATCCCATCATCATCGCCGCCGTGAGTCGGCCACAACAGAACCGGGAAGAATCTAGCTGGGAACGTTCCTCTACACGCTTCTCATACCCTCTTGGCTCCTGGGGCTGTTGATGTGTTTGATTAAAAGATTTCCCTCGAAGCAACTTTTTTCTCTTCTCTGTATTCTTTCTCCACTGTTTCAGGGGCTGTCAACCGTACTCGGCCAACGAACCACAACAACAGCCCTCATCAGAAACGCAAACTTTTCCTGCACTCCCGCCCCCCCTGGCTGTCGTATTTCCTCGCTAGCCGCAGCGATGCACCGGATGCTGGAGATAATATGGACGTGTCATATGCACTGTTGGGTCTTGCCATCCCGCCACAGGAAATCCTCCAACCACAAAGCACTATCAGAGTCTTTCTCGTCCAGTCTTCCCACCACCAGTCACACTGCAAAAATACTCACGTTCCCCGACACAACGATACCACCACTAACCGCGTTATGTGGGTCACACTTACATACGACGAGTAGTTTTTTTTCTATCCCTGACGGAACTTATATCCTTATTTCAGTTACCTTTTATTTGAAGATCCCTTAATTATGGCTCTTTATTGTCGGTGTGATTTCCCACAGATCGGTTTTCATCGGTCCCACAAATTGATAATTGCTTTGGATTGAACAACGTGAAACAATATTATTATGTTTCGAACTAGTTCAACTCTGGAAATGTTGACCAATTAACCGAAACTATTGCGGTCCTTGAGGGGTTCAATTTAGAATAAAGCATAACAAAATTTAGAATCCGAAATCACTGCTCATTTCATAGCAGCGGTCCTAGTAAGCGTATTTGAAATCTTTTGATAGCAAATAGTTTGGAAAACCAGCATCCCAAAAATAAAAAATAAAGTTGATCTGTTTCGTTTTGAAAAAATCGTGCAGAATGGAAGCCGAGAAAAGAAATTTGATTTTGGAAATTTTGGATTTGGAAATCGTACTAAAATTGCGAAATCGTTGAAAGGTTGATCAGGTTTTAACATAGTACGTTTTGACAAAGTACGTAGGATGACGAAACGTGCGTGAGAATGGATTTTGGAACCCTCCCAGGCCTGAAACTCTAGAAGGCCACTGTCAGAGATGTCCCCAACAAATTTAAGTTCGTTTTCGCTGATAAATCTGTTCTTGGTTTGGTAACAGATTTGCAACTAAGGACAGAAAACCAAAGTTTTGGTCACAAACAAGACAATGGACTCGAAAATGTATAGGGGAGAGTGCCTGTAGAAGCGTCTGCTTCCGTTTTTCAAGGCTCACAAAGCTCAGGTGAAGCTTTGTCCAGATGTGGCAAGCTACCACAGTCGGGAGGTGCTTCAGTAATACCATGACCAGGGCCCGAAATGTTCGAAGATGCTTCGCTTCGCTTAGACTAGGATTACTCCGGTATTCCCCGTCAACATAATGTGAATTGATTAGAAAATGAGTTGACGAGCGTTGAGAGCGAGGATGACTGATGAACTATTCTATTCAATGATTATTCTAATTGACGTGACTAATGAATACAAATCTGCCTCTTCATTCAACTGACTCCAATCCACACTTCCACTTCCCCCTGGCACGAATCTTTTTACCCGCGTACACAATTTCATTATTACGTCCATATAAGGTAGAACAAAAACTTGATTTCTGATGCAAAAAAATAGTTACGCCATTAATAGACGGTCTATTGTCTATCCACCGTAAACTCAAACCAACAAACTTAGACAGTTATCAGGTATGCTATAAAGATCCTCGCATTAGTATTAGTAAATAGCGTGCAGTTTGGAGGAATTCTGAACAAAATGTTCGTTAATTTTGTCTCCGAGTTAAATTTTGCGAAAAAAGAACCTGCAGAAAACAGTTTTATATAAATAAAATTCAAAAATGTGTCAGTGGTTCTGAACACAACACTATACGCTATTTCATACCTGGGAGTAATTTACGTGTACAAAAAAATGTAGCTCACCTGTAGTATATATCATACCAAGTTGAACTCAAACATCGATACATGCATACATGATACATGAGAGCGAGAAACGAATTCATTTTGAGGGGAGTCACTCCAAAACTCCAAAAAGTCCATTTGACGGGGAAGAATGAAATTAGTTTATCGAGTCGTAGAGGAAGATAGCGAACGAACACCCGACTGACTGCTAAGCCATGTTGACGGAGACTCTGCGTGAAGAAGACAAAAGTAATTTCCAATTAAATAGGAAGGGGAATTTCTTCATAGTCCGCTGACTATCCTCAGTTGAAAATGACTATGCCGAGCCCTGACCCTGACAATGGGGTCGAATACATCTAAAAAGACCTCGATCATCCCATTTGTCCCCAATTCCGTCCAATCGAAAAATATTTGGCAAATGTCAAGTGGAAATTGAAGAAGGGTGCCAAATCAATTCGGGTGGCTGTAGATATGAAAATATCGTAGAATAAAATGGCCGCTGAGGTTGACTAACAGAGATTCCAAACATTGCACAATGGTCCAGGAGATGCATTTAGGTGGAAATTAGCATTTAGAGCTTGGCAGTTATTCTCTAGACAAAAACTGTCTTAGACAAAGTTGTTACTCATGATAGAGCGCTCGTTTTTATGTTGTCAAAAATAGGGTGACCAAAATTGTCGATAAAATTAAGAATCTAACTTTCTTATCTTTATAGATAGAGGTGAACATAGTTCTTTGTAGCTCCATTTATTTGAGACATCTTTGTAGAATAAAGTTTTTCTCTATCTCTTGAAATAACCGATATAGCGATATATATTTTTCTAAGTTACGTTAGGGTTACCATGAAAAAAACGGTTTTTTTGCTCTAACTTTTATGTTTCAAATTTTACATGCAAAAGACTTTTAGGGCTCACTAATACAAACATTTTTCGATGCAGAACTTGTCTATATCTCAACTTTACTCAAAGTTATTTATATTTTTTCCCCCAAAAAACACACTCTTTTCATTTGTTTGTCATTCTTTCTGGGGCAAACTTAAAAAATGTTTGTTGACGGAATTTGAAAGAACAGATTTCACTCAATATATATAATATGTGATTTTCAAAACTATGTTATTTTATGTGTTTGAGTAAATTAAAATTGAAATCATGAGTTTTTGGATGAAAATCCATCAATAACTTTGAGCAGGATTGAGATATTGACATGCTCTGCATCGCAAAATGTTGGTATAAATAAGCTCTAAAAGTCGTACGAAGACCAATTTGATGTAGAGTTTTAAATATAAAAAGAGTAAAAAACCCCGATTTTTCATAGTTACCTTAGGGCAACTCAGATGGAGAGCGCTAAAAACAACTTTGTGGGAGATATTCATTGCTTAGATAAAAACTGTCCTAGTTAAAGTTGTTACAAATGATAGAGCGCTCATTTTTATGTTATCAAAAATAGGGTGACCAAAATTGTTGATGAAATGAAAAAATCTAACTTTTCTATCTTTATAGATAGAGATAAACATAGTTCAACAATGTCGTAGCCCCAGTTATTTTAAACAATTTTGCAGAACAAAGTTTTTTTCTATCTTTCAAAATAATCGATTTAGCGCTTTTTTCTAAGTTGCATTAGGGTGACCATGAAAAAACCTGTTTTTTCTGCTTTAACTTTTATATTTCAAATTCTACATCAAAATGGTCTTCGTACGACTTTTAGAGCTTATCGATACCAACATTTTGCGATGCAGAACTTGTCTATATCTTAATCCTACTCAAAGTTATTGATGATTTTGACGTAGGACTACGTCTAACCGGAAGATATAGGGGGTGAAATGGAAATCTAGGCACTGAACAAGTAGGAAAAAATGCAAGATTTGGAACGCTTATAACTCGAGCATTTCTCAATAGATCGCAAAGGTTTTTGCATCAATTGATAGGAAATATATCTACGCATCTATCATAACGAATAACATTTCATTTTTCTTGAGATAAATAATTGAATAATTGTGAAATATCAACCATTGTCCAAATACACTATGTGCCCATTTTTGATTGGTCCATTTTGTGCTCCTCAAATCGTACCGACCAAAACGGGCAACCAGAGCAGCAGCGAAATAGAATGAAGCACGATTGGAAAGGAAAAAGAAAAAAATGAGGGAAACATTGGTCGCAGTCTCACACATGCGTAATTCTCGAGCCAGCCAGTCAGCTTCAAAATCCCCTCTCCGCTGCCGTAACGATCATTCTCATCCGAACCGTACACCACATCGTTTCGCATCACCTCACATCAACAAACCAACACAAGCAGCCATGGTTGGATATGGCAAAGGAGGAAAAGTGAAGGGAAAGGCAAAATCCCGCTCGAACCTTGATCTGGAGTTCCCGCTCGTGTTGATCTGGAGTTCCCCGCAAGGGTAGCTAGGCCGAGCGCGTTAGTACCAGTGTACCAGTCCACCTAGCCGGCGTTATATAGCTTCGGCCGCCGAAGTGATCGAGTTAGCTGGCAAAGCTGTTCGCGACGATAAGAAAACCTGCATTCGGAACAGAACACATTCGGTTCGGTGAACATCAAGACAACAGGCAGTTGCAGCGAGTGGCGAGTGGCAAACGCAATCGCAAAACGGCATCAGGTAACAGAAGAAAAAAGTTTGTTCTTTATACAAACTGCTTTGGCGGCAAATCCAGAACAAGGCGGCATCGAGGGCGTTCGAAATGGTTTTTTTCAAAACCACGAGTACTAAGTTTTCTAAATTGGAACCATTCCATAAAACAAGGCGCTTTTCAGGGCCATTAAACCTTCCAAAAAAGAGTTTAGGAAATAAAGTTCAATGCTTTCTAAAACATTATCCAAAATAATAATAAAACACAAATTGATGTTTTCATAATTTGTTTGCCAGGATCTGATGAGTATGTGAATTTGGCAGTTGTTCTGAGCTTATTGATAGTTGGGGACTTTCCTGATTATTCAATTTTCACCAATTCTTAAATTGTTTCGAGATTGAAAGTACAGTAATCTACAATTAGTTCGACATTTAGCTAATTGGACGGACATGTAATGTGACTTATTTAGTTGGACATTTTTGTAAACATAGAGATCCAAATTATGATCCCACATTGAAAGTCGACACTGTACCACTGTCATCGCAAATGTTCAATTACAGGTTAAAATTACCTCCAATCCGACACTGAGTAGTGGTAATGCGACGTGTCATTGAATGTAATTTACTGTAAAATATGTCACAAGCTGGATGGGAAGAAATTTTCCAACTGTGAAAGCTGTGGCGAGTGACAACAAATCGCTAAACAGGAAGGTTTAGCCGAACAAGATGGGGATATCGAGTGATAACAAAACAATAAACTCTTTAGACTTTTTGTGATCCTGAAAAGGACCCTTTTTAGTCTGTATGTGAATCCAACGAGCGAACAAATCGTAATGAATGTATTTTTTTTGCCATCGCTCCCTTTTAACGCTCATTCGTTCGTCTCGTTGGACCCGCCCCTTTGGCTGAGTCTGCCGATTTGTCTCTATCCTGTGAGTGTGTACCGCTAGAGTATAAAACACGCGGACCCCAAAAAAATATCTTATTTTCCTTTAAACCGTAAACCCGTGTGGTTGTACGGCATCGGCATCGTGTACTCAACAAAGGAGGAAAAGAGAAGGGAAAGGCAAAATCCCGCTCGAACCGTGGTGGTCTGCAATTTCCCGTAGGTGTATCCGCCAATTGCACCGGAAAAGGTAGCTAGGTCGAGCGCGTTAGTACTTGTGTACCAGTCCATCTAGCCGGCGTTATATAGTTTCGGCCGCCGGAGTGATCGAGTTAGCTGGCAAAGCTGCTCGCGACGATAAGAAAACCTGCATTCGGAACATAACACATTCGGTTCGGTGGACATCAAGACAACAGGCAGTTGCAGCGAATGGCGAGTGGCAAACGCAATCGCAAAACGGCATCAGGTAGCAGAAGAAAAAAGTTTGTTTATACAAACTGCTTTGGTGGCAAATCCAGAACAAGGCGGCATCGAGGGCGTTCGAAATGGTTTTTTTCAAAACCACGAGTACTAAGTTTTCTAAATTGGAACCATTCCATAAAACAAGGCGCTTTTCAGAGCCATTAAACCTTCCAAAAAAGAGTTTAGGAAATAAAGTTCAATGCTTTCTAAAACATTATCCAAAATAATAATAAAACACAAATTGATGTTTTCATAATTTGTTTGCCAGGATTTGATGAGTATGTGAATTTGGCAGTTGTTCTGAGCTTATTGATAGTTGGGGACTTTCCTGATTATTCAATTTTCACCAATTCTTAAATTGTTTCCAGATTTAAAGTACAGTAATCTACAATTAGTTCGACATTTAGCTAATTGGACGGACATGTAATGCGACTTATTTAGTTGGACATTTTTGTAAACATAGAGATCCAAATTATGACCCCACATTGAAAGTCGACACTGTACCACTGTCATCGCAAATGTTCAATTACAGGTTAAAATTACCTCCAATCCGGCACTGAGTGGTGGTAATGCGACGTGCCATTGAATGTAATTTACTGTAAAATATGTCACAAGCTGGATGGGAAAAAATTTTCCAACTGTGAAAGCTGTGGCGAGTGACAACAAATCGCTAAACAGGAAGGTTTAGCCGAACAAGATGGGGATATCGAGTGATAACAAAACAATAAACTCTTTAGACTTTTTGTGATCCTGAAAAGGACCCTTTTTAGTCTGTATGTGAATCCAACGAGCGAACAAATCGTAATGAATGTATTTTTTTGCCATCGCTCCCTTTTAACGCTCATTCGTTCGTCTCGTTGGACCCGCCCCTTTGGCTGAGTCTGCCGATTTGTCTCTATCCTGTGAGTGTGTACCGCTAGAGTATAAAACACGCGGACCCCAAAAAAATATCTTATTTTCCTTTAAACCGTAAACCCGTGTGGTTGTACGGCATCGGCATCGTGTACTCAACAAAGGAGGAAAAGAGAAGGGAAAGGCAAAATCCCGCTCGAACCGTGGTGGTCTGCAATTTCCCGTAGGTGTATCCGCCAATTGCACCGGAAAAGGTAGCTAGGTCGAGCGCGTTAGTACTTGTGTACCAGTCCATCTAGCCGGCGTTATATAGTTTCGGCCGCCGGAGTGATCGAGTTAGCTGGCAAAGCTGCTCGCGACGATAAGAAAACCTGCATTCGGAACATAACACATTCGGTTCGGTGGACATCAAGACAACAGGCAGTTGCAGCGAATGGCGAGTGGCAAACGCAATCGCAAAACGGCATCAGGTAGCAGAAGAAAAAAGTTTGTTTATACAAACTGCTTTGGTGGCAAATCCAGAACAAGGCGGCATCGAGGGCGTTCGAAATGGTTTTTTTCAAAACCACGAGTACTAAGTTTTCTAAATTGGAACCATTCCATAAAACAAGGCGCTTTTCAGAGCCATTAAACCTTCCAAAAAAGAGTTTAGGAAATAAAGTTCAATGCTTTCTAAAACATTATCCAAAATAATAATAAAACACAAATTGATGTTTTCATAATTTGTTTGCCAGGATTTGATGAGTATGTGAATTTGGCAGTTGTTCTGAGCTTATTGATAGTTGGGGACTTTCCTGATTATTCAATTTTCACCAATTCTTAAATTGTTTCCAGATTTAAAGTACAGTAATCTACAATTAGTTCGACATTTAGCTAATTGGACGGACATGTAATGCGACTTATTTAGTTGGACATTTTTGTAAACATAGAGATCCAAATTATGACCCCACATTGAAAGTCGACACTGTACCACTGTCATCGCAAATGTTCAATTACAGGTTAAAATTACCTCCAATCCGGCACTGAGTGGTGGTAATGCGACGTGCCATTGAATGTAATTTACTGTAAAATATGTCACAAGCTGGATGGGAAGAAATTTTCCAACTGTGAAAGCTGTGGCGAGTGACAACAAATCGCTAAACAGGAAGGTTTAGCCGAACAAGATGGGGATATCGAGTGATAACAAAACAATAAACTCTTTAGACTTTTTGTGATCCTGAAAAGGACCCTTTTTAGTCTGTATGTGAATCCAACGAGCGAACAAATCGTAATGAATGTATTTTTTTGCCATCGCTCCCTTTTAACGCTCATTCGTTCGTCTCGTTGGACCCGCCCCTTTGGCTGAGTCTGCCGATTTGTCTCTATCCTGTGAGTGTGTACCGCTAGAGTATAAAACACGCGGACCCCAAAAAAATATCTTATTTTCCTTTAAACCGTAAACCCGTGTGGTTGTACGGCATCGGCATCGTGTACTCAACAAAGGAGGAAAAGAGAAGGGAAAGGCAAAATCCCGCTCGAACCGTGGTGGTCTGCAATTTCCCGTAGGTGTATCCGCCAATTGCACCGGAAAAGGTAGCTAGGTCGAGCGCGTTAGTACTTGTGTACCAGTCCATCTAGCCGGCGTTATATAGTTTCGGCCGCCGGAGTGATCGAGTTAGCTGGCAAAGCTGCTCGCGACGATAAGAAAACCTGCATTCGGAACATAACACATTCGGTTCGGTGGACATCAAGACAACAGGCAGTTGCAGCGAATGGCGAGTGGCAAACGCAATCGCAAAACGGCATCAGGTAGCAGAAGAAAAAAGTTTGTTTATACAAACTGCTTTGGTGGCAAATCCAGAACAAGGCGGCATCGAGGGCGTTCGAAATGGTTTTTTTCAAAACCACGAGTACTAAGTTTTCTAAATTGGAACCATTCCATAAAACAAGGCGCTTTTCAGAGCCATTAAACCTTCCAAAAAAGAGTTTAGGAAATAAAGTTCAATGCTTTCTAAAACATTATCCAAAATAATAATAAAACACAAATTGATGTTTTCATAATTTGTTTGCCAGGATTTGATGAGTATGTGAATTTGGCAGTTGTTCTGAGCTTATTGATAGTTGGGGACTTTCCTGATTATTCAATTTTCACCAATTCTTAAATTGTTTCCAGATTTAAAGTACAGTAATCTACAATTAGTTCGACATTTAGCTAATTGGACGGACATGTAATGCGACTTATTTAGTTGGACATTTTTGTAAACATAGAGATCCAAATTATGACCCCACATTGAAAGTCGACACTGTACCACTGTCATCGCAAATGTTCAATTACAGGTTAAAATTACCTCCAATCCGGCACTGAGTGGTGGTAATGCGACGTGCCATTGAATGTAATTTACTGTAAAATATGTCACAAGCTGGATGGGAAGAAATTTTCCAACTGTGAAAGCTGTGGCGAGTGACAACAAATCGCCAAACAGGAAGGTTTAGCCGAACAAGATGGGAATATCGAGTGATAACAAAAACACAACACCAAAGGTTCTTTTCAGAACCATCAACATATTCATAAAGAGTAAACAGTAAACTAATCCATTTTTCAGGTAGATAGGTAGGTATTCACGTAGGTGAAGAAAATAAAACAATATATTTAAAATATATATTTAACAAAAGCTGTCCCCTTTGTATAGTCCTACGTCACTCCGGTTATGTCCCCGACATTACCCACCCGTCTTTTTTTTTCCCCAAAAACTAATGATTTCAATTTTAATTTACTCAAACACGAAAAATAACATAGTTCCGAAAATCACACATCATGTAGACTGAAATATGCTCTTTTAAATGCCGCCAATAAACTTTGTTTGCGTTTGCCCCAGAAAGAATGACAAACAATTGAAGAGAGTGCTTTTTTTTTTTGGGAGGAAATATCGATAACTTTGAGTGAAGTTGAGATATCGACAAGTACTGCATCGAAAAATGTTTGTATTAGTAAGCTCCAAAAGTCATTCGAAGACAGTTTGCATGTAGAATTTGTAATATAAAAGTTAGAGCGAAAAAATAGTTTTTTTTTATGGTGACCCTAACGTAACTTAGAAAAAAGGCGATTATTTCAAGAGATAGAGATAAACTTTGTTCTACAAAGATGTCTCAAATAACTGGGACTACAACATTGTCGAACTATGTTTACCTCTATCTCTAAAGATGAGAAAGTTATATTTTTTATTTCATCGACAAATTTGGTCACCCTATTTTTGATAACATAAAAATGAGCGCTCTATCATATGTAACAACTTTGTCTAAGACAGCTTTTGTTGAGAGAATATCTGTCAAGCTCTAAATGCTAATTTCCACTTAAATGCATCTCCTGGAAAGAACCTGGAACCTGGAAAGAACAATAAATTAACTGCATTTTTATATAAAAACATTTATTGTACCTTCGACCAATCCCGTAAACAACTGGTTTTGTGATTCCGGATTCTAAATGAATTAAGCTTAACTACAGATCAGTGTTGCCATAGTGAAACCATACCTTAAACCTCCATAGGTTTACGTCTCACTTAACATATGAAAAAATATGAATATATATATATTTTTAGGCCTGTCAGAAATTAGTGGAACGATTAGTAACGATATATGATAGATCATATCCTCGTAATATTATTTTCATTCGTTATTTTTAATACGTCTTCCAGTAATGATGCTAAATCAGAAAACAGGTAACGATTTTATGAAGCTATGTGACGTAAATAACTACAGGTAGGACTCGATTATATATAATCGCAATTTCACTTTCAACCTTAATTTTCGAAACCAATATATAATCGAATCACAAGAAAACTATTTTTCTTTTAATGTTTGACATTCATACATTAATGAAAAAATTGTTTTCTTGCGATTCGATTATGTATAGGATTTCAAAATAATTGTTGAAAAAAAATGGTCGACTATATATAATCGAGTCCGACCTGTATTATACACTCGACAAAAAAATTAGACGAACAAAGAGCGAAGCGTAAACAACATAAATTTTTGCCACTTCGAATATGTTGAATTTCGTACCAACGAGTCTTTTTGCGGGGAGTGTTACTTCATTACTTCAATATGAATAAAAAAAAGCTGCGGAAAGTCATTACATTTTGGTGGAAGTTTATGGTGATCAAGCTCCAACTGAGCGAACGTGTCAGACGTGGTTTGCACGGTTTAAAAGTGGTAATTTTGACTTGGAAGAAGAAGAACGTTCCGGACCTCCAAAAAAGTTTGAAGATGAAGAATTGGAGGCTTTACTCGATCATGATCCGTCACAAATGCAACATGAACTTGCAGATACACTTGGAGTAGCTCAGCAAACCTTATCCGATCATTTGAAAGCTATGGGAATGATCCTAAAGATAGGACATTGGGTGCCGTATGAATTGAAGCCACGAGACGCCGAACGCCGTTTTTTCACGTGCAAACAACTGCTCCAACGGCATAAAAGAAAGGGTTTTATTGCATCGAATTGTTACTGGCGATGAAAAGTGGGTCCATTACGACAATACTAAACGTCGGGCAACGTATGGATACCCCGGCCATGCATCAACATCGACGACCGTGCGCAATATTCACGGCCAGAAGCTTATGTCGTCTATTTGGTGAGACAAGTTAGGTGTGGTGTACTATGAGCTGCTAAAACCGAATGAAACCATTACGGTGGACCTCTACCGACGACAATACATGCGTTTGAGCCGTGCACTGAAGCATAAACGGCCACCATACCAGAGAAGACACGATAAAGTTATTTTGCAGCATGACAATGCTCGGCCGCGTGTCGCGAAACCGGTCAAAACATACTTGGAAATGCTGAAATGGGAGGTCCTATCCCACCAGCCGTATTCTCCAGACACTGCTCCGTCCGATTACTACCCTTTTCGATCGATGCAACATGGCCTGGTTGACCAGCAAACGAGAAGTGGTGTTGGTTCAAATCGTGGATGGCTTATTTATACCAAATAAGTTGAAAACGGTCACGCGTATTCTAGAGCTTGCCACTCAGAATGTATAGCACATCAAAAAAGTCATAGAAAATTTTCGATTCGATTGGTATGCTACTCATCAGAATCCGTTTGCTGCGAGAAAAGTTACTAACGTTAACATTATTTCATAAAAACGTGACCTGTTTTCTGATTGCCTGAAAGACGTAGTTCTACGTAGAAAAACCCTTCACTGGTAAAGTAGCTATCTTTCAGTCGAATTTATGTGGCATATTAGAAAACAGATTCATAAAAATGTTTTGGTTCGTATCCAAATCGATCAGAATAACCAGAATTATATTATCACCTGTGTTGCATATTGTCATTAGAAATATCACTTCGTTTTCCCTATTCTGAGATTCGTTGTACTCAGAAAGAATAACGTCTGAAGAGAACAAGTTTCCATTTGAACGTTTTGAAGTATATTTTGACTACTTTTACAACATATCCTCGAGCATTTACATACTGCAGTCGTTTTATTGCGCTCGCTTGTCTATTCCAACAAATCGAGTGCATTCGATGCCGAAGATCCGTTATTGGTTGAATTTTTGTAACTTCTCATGCTACACCTCGCCGAGTTTGTTCTACCAAAAACAGATGATGGTGATGGGCAACCACATTTTTTTCTAACTAAATAACTTGATCGTCATTGTATTGGGAGTGGTCAACAGCAATTCGTTTTCAGAAAATCAACGTTGAATTCCTCTATAAAAATATACTTTTTATTAAATTTCCATCTATGGACCAAATAATTCTGACCAAATTCAGATCTCATTACCCAGTAACAGCGCCATTATCGTCGACCGCACGGTACCGCAATGCAACCTTCGTGGGGGCTCTGTCTTTAGGCTTCATCACAATCCCCATTTTTCCATAATTGGATCTCTGGAAATCGTACCCAAATAGACCAGAGCTGGTAAACCCTAATCAATCAGTTGATATTAACAGACCTTTCCAGGAAAATGTCAACCTACCGACGTCCTCTTCTCAGCAGCGTAATTCCATCGCAATCCGGCAGTCGTCCTTCAATGCTCTGATAAAACTCAACTCCCCGTTACATCAGCACAGCGCAAAAATCGACCTTCCTTTTCTGCTCCCGGCTCCGAATTCCGCCGAGGGACATTTGTTTTGTTCGTTATGAACTATCCTTCGCAGGCGTGACCTTTCCAGTGTTAGCTCTGGGTTCCGTTTTTTTATTCTGTTATTTATTTATTTTTCCTTACGTGGTCCCATCATCGTTCGGTGGCTGTCATTCCCCGAAGCAAGGTCGCGCGTACGGCTATCACGCTGAGAAGGACTTTTTTTCTGCTCAGCTGGTGCCGTCTCCGGAGAATACCTCGGGACGCGACTGATGAAGACATTTGCCCCCGTTCTCATTCGGTAGCCATTGTCCCACCCTTCGACAGATACCGTCATTTGCGTGTATCGTCATCGCAGGCAAGAAAAAAAAAGAATCTCTTCTGCGCTTCGAAAATAAATATGCATAACTTATGCTGGCTGGAATGAAAAAAAAAATGCTGACGGAACGGGATTTGCTTGGTGATGACGGTCGAAGGTAGAACGCGCCGGGAATGAGATTCGAAGTGCTTTATTTTGCAATGTCGCACAGAGCAAACATCGTCACTATCAGCACCGACGAAGACGACTTCGGAATCACGATTGAACATGGAAAAAATGGAGAGCGTAATAATGAATGAAAGCAAATTACATTCACTCCCAGTTCTTCGGAAACGATATGACAAACAGCTATCGTTAGTGGGAACTCGTGTCCTCGCGAACGTTTTCGATTGAAACGCCATACAGCATAGTCATAAGCAGATGAACTGAGCTGAGTATCAACGCAATTAACAGAATATTCAAAAAAACACATACACTGACTTCAAGCAAAAATAGGTGAATCAATTCTGCTTGTTAGCTCGTATTGACCAGAGAGTTTCACCTCATGGAGAATCATATTTTCTAATTTCTTTTCATAAAACTAAGATGAAACAGTCGTTATCCATCATATAACACAATATGTCATTGCGTTATATTTTGCGAAACCAATCATACTAATTCATGTATAAATCCATTTCCGCACAGTCAATACTTCATGGAGCTCTATCAGCGTTACATCGCGCAATTTCAGCGATAATCGCTCGCTGTATATTAATTCATATTTATCCTTCCTGTTGGTCGGTGTTTTTTTTCGAGCTATATCTCGCTATCTCCAAACAGGCACCATATTATCAACAACATACACCACCCAAACCGGACGGGATTTGTGGCAATAACCGATAAACAGCTCTATTCAGCTGAGCCGTTACTCATATCCCGAGCCAACCGACCGACCGAGTTTATTTATTCAGCAGAGCTAATGAATACGTGATACGAAAGACAACAGGCGGAGGACACTTATCTCCCGACCGTAC
Organism: Toxorhynchites rutilus septentrionalis; assembly: GCF_029784135.1. NCBI lineage: Eukaryota > Metazoa > Arthropoda > Insecta > Diptera > Culicidae > Toxorhynchites > Toxorhynchites rutilus. The sequence goes on along the minus strand of NC_073746.1, from coordinate 67,931,620 downwards.
CGACCGTCGTGTGTTTCATCAGCACTACCGGTCAACGAGAAAATCATGGAGCGGTGGTCACACTAATGTATGCTGCCCAATGTTTTGTTTTCTTCATTAGCTCGAACGCCTAAATTGCCACAATGATACAGTACTTTTTGGCTTTTTTTTTTGCTCTGTGGAGTTAGAGGCTTATTATTGGCCTTCTTCATTATAAATGTTATTCCCGACCCATTATCATAATTTTGCGGTTTTTTGGTGTGTTCGAATGGTGAAGCTGTGTATCACGAGCACAATGACGATATATAATTTCAGTGGATAGAATATTACTTTCAGTCGTTCCTGTGCGGGTTCAGCTCTATTCTTTGATGATACAGTTAGCGGTAAACGAACATAGGAATAATTTCATGAAAAATGGTTTCATAAAAAAATTCATCCAAAGCTCCAAATACTTGCGGTCAGCTCAAGTCAAATGTTCTACGCGAAAACTTTTTACACTATGTTGTGCATAGAACTTCTTGCATATCATGTTCTTCTAATACGGATATACCTTCACCAATAATAAATTCAAATCTAATTTTACTTCAAGGTGGTAAAAGATTAATTTTTTTCTACGTCAATAGAACCGATTTTTAACATATTATATTCATTTTCAGAAAAGAAATCTGTTTGAACGTTTGTATCGTTTCGAAATATATATCAAGTAATACATTCATCCATCAACAACATCTCCTCAACAAACACTTCTAAGGAATTTTGCACTAAATTGTTCATGAAAAAGCAATAAATTGTTAATGAGTAAAAATATCTTAACTAATTAGACTACTTCACGTACTTTCTTTTGCATGAACTATTAGTCTTCTGATTAGTGCGCAAAGCGCCTGGCCGGGTAAGGGTGTAAAAAGTGCCCCAAAACCAAATCACTAGCTGTATGGCAAATATTGTATAGGATATTAAATAAGAAATTTTGACGGTTTATTTGAACTCCTATGTGGTTTGACATAGGATCTATGGTGAAAAACGTACTTTTTGGATTATTTCACGCCATCTTCAAAAGCTTCGAGATAAAAATTTAAAAAAAATACTGAATGTGGATCCTACTATGGTGTATCAAGAAAAATTTTCGAAAGAAAATTTCATCCAAAATTAAAGTACTAAAAAAAATATTAAAATTTCGCAAAATTTTTTTTTGGGATTTAGAGATTTGGTACTACTCTAATTGTTATTTAAATGTGTTCCTACGGCTTTTCTAGATATGTGTGATTTTTTTCAGATTTTTTTCAGTGTTGCGCGGTACAAAAACTGTTTTTTTTATATTTCCGAAGGGTCTGGCTGGGCAAGGGAGTGAACAGTCCCCAAACCAAATCACCCTCTGTATGAAAAATTTTGTATAGGGTACTAAATAAAACATTTTGGCAGTAGTACCAGATATTTGAGTCCTTATATGGTACACCATAGGATCTATGGTGAAAAATTCACCTTTTCTTTTTTTTTCACGCCATTCTCAATAGCTTTGAGACAAAAATATGAAAAAAATACTAAAAGTACATCTTACTAAGGTGTATCGGTCAATATTTTCAAACAATTTTTTCATCAAAAAATTAAAAATGTTTTTAAATTAATCTTTATTTTCATTTCAAATTGAACTTAATTTTTTTTTTATTTTGAGATTCAGTACTACTCTAGTTTGTCTTCAAGTTTCTTTCTACGTCTATTTTAGGTATATGTGATTTTTTTTAAATTATATATATTTTCAGGCATTTCGAAATTTAGACAAAAAATATTACTTTGAGACCCAATTTTACTCTAATTTTTATTTAAATGCGTTCGTATGTGCTGTTTTTTCGACATGTAGCTTATTTTTTTCTTGAATTTTTAAGAGAATTGCGCAAAATAATTGTTTTTGCCCCTTGGGCATTTTTAATTTATTTTGAATTTAGAGACCCATTACTGCTCTATTATTTTTTAAATTTTGTTTTTCATATGTCTAAAATTTGTCGGTATATTTAGAGCATTGCGCTGTACAAAGATTTTTTTCTCGTATCTTAAAATATACGAGATTATCTTTACATTGGATTTAGATGGTTTACCAAATTCATAGGAGTCAGCAGTACGATGGAGCTCTGTGAGAAGAATGAGAAGAACACTTAAGGAATCCGAATTATTTTTATTTTTTTTATTTTAATCTTACAATTGAAAACCACGAATACAATAAAATAATCGATTTCAAGAAAATAAAAATCATTCAGCTCGCGCAGTCCGAAGACATCGGTCGCAAATTTGTTCGCGACTATTATAGAGTGGAGATTATACCGTTATCAGTTCGTGGCTGGTGAAGTTATTTCGCCCTAACGGGGTTCTCTTTATTGCGCGAGTGAGGAGAGCAGCAATCACTACCAGCGTGAGGAAGAAGTCCTCCACGGCGGACGCGGTGCGTGTGCCGTATCATCGCTGTGTGTGCTTTAGCATCGTCATCGATTCCATCATCGTGTTTTGGTGCGATATACCGTTGCATCTGTGCCGAGCGATTGCCACGCGGTTCGATTGGGACACCGTTTCAATTCATTCGCATTGGTGTGCGATTTAGGTATAATATATATTAGGTTTAGAAATATAAAAAAAAATAAAAATTATATTATTTTATAACTGCCGTAATGGCAGAATGTCATGTTGACATGGAGATTGAAACTACTGTTTCCTCCTCACTAGCTACAACGGGGGCTGGGAAGTCGCTTAAACGCGTTCCCCCCTCAGAAGATGTCTCTTCAGAGAAAGAGGTAATCTACCTTAACAAGCCCCCCTCAAGAAAATTGGCAAACTTTTCCTCCTCGCCCCCTCAATCTCCCGCTCCCGCTTCCGCTCTACTACCTAACTTGCCTCCCAGCCCTACTGATCCCGCTCCCGTTCAACAATCGACCTCGTCCTCCCCCTCAGTTGTTTCCTCTCCTCGTGTCAAGGTCTATCCAGACGATGCACTTGGAGCTGGTCCATGGGTTGTTTTTTTCCGGCCTAAACTAAAAGGAAAGTCAATTAATGTCATTCAGGTTTCGAAAGATCTGGCAAGATTATATTCCTCCGTGGTCGAAATCTCTAAGGTTAGACCGAACAAACTGCGTGTTGTCGTGAGTGATCGGAAACACGCGAATGCAATTGTGATCGACGAGAGATTCTCCCTAGAGTATCGCGTCTACGTGCCCTCCCATGACGTAGAAATCTCGGGGGTGGTAACTGAAACTGGTCTGACGTGCGAAATGATAAAAGAAGGAGTTGGTAAATTTAAAAGACTCCCGTTGGTGGGTGTTAAAATTTTGGACAGCCGCCAACTAGGAAAAGTATCCCAGGAAGAGGGAAAAACTAAATTCACGCCGTCAGACTCGTTTCGAGTAACTTTTGCTGGTTCCGCTCTACCTGACTACGTCATGGTGGGCAAATTGAGACTACCTGTGCGACTCTTCGTGCCAAAGCCCATGACTTGCAACAAATGTAAGTCAGTTGGTCACACTTCGGATTATTGTGCCAACAAGGAGCGCTGTGCCACTTGCGGAGAGCAACATGAGGGGAAATCCTGCAGTGCGACTGAGCATAAATGTCCATATTGCGGGGGATCCCCACACGAGCTCTCAGTTTGTGAAACTTACAAGAGTCGCTGGGAGAAACAGAAGCGCTCTTTGAAGGAACGCTCGAAACGCACTTTTGCGGATATTTTGAAGGGCGCTTCTCCACGGGCCCAACAACAACAACCAATCAACACACAAAATGTCTTCGCCACGTTGCCCGTTGACGAAATAGAAGCGGACACAGCTAACGGGGGCACACCGTTCATTTTCCAAGGGAATCCCCGGCGCAAAAATGTGACCACTCCCAAAGTTCAAGGACAAGCCCCTCCGGTGATACCCCCTGTTAGCATGCCTAAAAAATCGAGTGCAGCGGACAAGCAAAATCAGGTTCCTCCTGGATTCCGTGGGAATAATTCACCTTCGAATGGCCCAGCACTCGAGGGGACATCAAAAACCCCAACTGTCCCTGTTTTTCCGTCCAGTTCAACTTCCCAATCGGGATTTATAAAGTTGTCTGACCTTTTGGACCAAATCTTCAAGTGTTTTAATGTTTCCGACTCCATCAGAACCATTGTCATTTCAATGCTTCCAGTATTAAAGACAATTTTGCAACAATTGATGCAAACATGGCCCCTCCTTGCAATGATTATCTCTCTTGATGTCTAATTTAAATAGAGAGGTCGGAGATATCACTGTTTTACAGTGGAATTGTCGTAGTCTTATCCCTAAATTGGATACATTCAAATTTTTAATTCATAACTTCAATTGTGATGTTTTTGCTCTGTCCGAAACTTGGCTTTCTTCGCGAGATGATCTCTCTTTCCACGATTTTAATATCATACGCTTGGACCGTGATGACAGATACGGAGGGGTGCTATTGGGTATCAATAAGTGCCACTCATTTTTTCGAATTGACCTTCCACCTATTGGAGGGATCGAAGCTGTTGCTTGTCATGCAAACATCAGAGGCAAAGACCTCTGTATTGTCAGCTTGTATTGGCCTCCGAGAGCTGCGGTTAGCCGCAATCAACTTGTTGACATGTGCTCACTCCTTCCTGAGCCACGATTGATCTTGGGAGACTTCAACTCTCACGGAACTGCCTGGGGGGAACAGTACGACGACAATCGTTCATTGTTGATATATGACCTTTGTAACAGCTTCAATATGACCGTTTTGAACACTGGGGAAACAACACGTGTACCTAAACCTCCTGCTAACCCAAGTGCTCTTGACCTCTCGCTTTGCTCGAATTCACTATCGTTAGATTGCAAGTGGAATGTAATCCAGGACCCCAACGGTAGTGATCACTTGCCAATCAAAATTTCCATCACCACTGGGTCGAATTCTTCTGAATCTATAAATTTGGCATATGACCTCACAAGACACATTGACTGGAAAAAATATGCGGACGCGATTACTCTAGCCATCAATTCCAGAGATGGTTTACCTCCATTGGAGGAGTATAACTTCCTTTCTCGTTTGATATATGACAGCGCGGTTCGCGCTCAAACGAAACCCATCCCAGGTTCCACTATTCGTCGAAGGCCTCCCAATCCATGGTGGGATAGCCAATGTTCCAAGCTTTATCAGGATAAATCGAACGCATTTAAAGCTTTTCGGAAACGTGGAACATTTGAGAATTTTCAAACGTATTTGGACCTTGAAAATCAATTTAAAAACTTGATCAAAGGGAAAAAACGTGCTTATTGGCGAAATTTCGTGGGAGGTTTGTCACGAGAAACGTCAATGAAAAAATTATGGAAAGTGGCTCGAAACATGAGAAATCGCTCTTCATCGAATGAAAGCGAAGAATATTCACATCGATGGATTTTTAATTTTGCACGGAAGGTTTGTCCCGATTCCGCTCCTGTGCAAAAAATTGTTCGAGATATACCACAAGATAGGTGCGATCTTGATTCCGAGTTTTCGATGGTAGAATTCTCTCTTGCTCTCCTTTCTTGTAACAATTCTGCTCCAGGAACGGATAGAATTAAGTTCAACTTATTAAAAAACCTCCCTGATGTGGCGAAACATCGCTTGTTGAATTTATTCAATCGGTTTCTGGAGCATAATATTGTTCCAGATGATTGGAGACAAGTGCGAATTATAGCTATTCAAAAACCCGGAAAACCCGCGTCCGACTTCAATTCGTACCGCCCAATAGCAATGCTGTCTTGTATACGGAAATTGTTGGAGAAAATAATCTTGTTTCGCCTTGATCAATGGGTTGAAACGAATGGCCTCCTCTCAGATACACAATATGGGTTCCGCAGGGGCAAGGGGACGAATGATTGTCTTGCGTTGCTTTCTTCAGAAATTCAAATGGCTTACGCCGAAAAAAAACAAATGGCTTCAGTATTCTTGGACATAAAGGGGGCCTTTGATTCAGTTTCAATAGAGGTTTTGTCAGACAAATTACACTCTCGGGGTCTGCCGCCTCTGTTGAATAATATGTTATATAACTTGCTTTGTGAGAAACATTTGAACTTTTCTCACGGAGATTCGGCAGTAAGTCGGGTCTCTTACATGGGCCTCCCCCAGGGCTCATGTTTAAGCCCCCTTTTGTACAACTTCTATGTAAGCGACATCGACAATTGCCTTACACAAAATTGCAGCCTAAGACAACTTGCAGATGATGGAGTGGTGTCTGTCGTAGGATCAAACGAATCCGACCTGCAAGGACCCTTACAAGATACTTTGAACAATTTTTCAACCTGGGCCATTGGGCTAGGGATCGAATTCTCCACGGAGAAAACAGAGATGGTGGTTTTTTCTAGGAAGCATAGACCAGCAAAACCAAAGCTTCAACTTTTGGGTAAACCGATCACTCATGCTATGTCATTCAAGTATCTTGGGGTCTGGTTCGACTCCAAATGTACTTGGGGGGCCCATATTAGGTATCTGAGTAAAAAATGTCAACAAAGAATAAACTTTCTCCGTACAATTACCGGCACATGGTGGGGAGCCCATCCCGAAGATCTTATAATGTTGTATCGAACAACTATTCTCTCAGTGATGGAGTATGGCAGTTTCTGTTTTCAATCAGCTGCCAAAACACACCTCATTAAACTCGAGCGAATTCAGTATCTTTGTCTCCGTATTGCGTTGGGATGTATGCCCTCAACGCATACCATGAGTCTCGAGGTTTTGGCAGGCGTACTCCCACTAAAAGATCGCTTCAATTTATTATCTCTTCGGTTCCTCATCCGGTGTAAGGTTATGAACCCATTGGTGATCGGAAATTTTGAGCAGCTTATCGAGCTAAATTTTCATTCAGGATTCATGAGCTCATATCATGAATTCATCTCCATGCAGGTTGATCCTTCTTCGTATACTCCCAACCGTGTTTGTTTTCCTGACTACATCAATTCCTCTGTACATTTTGATCTGTTCATGAAGGAGAAAATCCATGGAATTCCAGATTATCATCGATCGGGGATCGTTCCTACGATCTTCAATGAAAAGTATGGGCGTGTCAATTGTGATAATATGTACTTTACTGATGGGTCCTCTATGAATGAGTCCACAGGATTTGGAGTGTTCAACGAAATTTTTAGCACCTCCCACAGTCTTCAGAATCCTTGCTCTGTGTATATTGCTGAATTGGCAGCAATACATTGGGCGCTGGACAGCGTCGCCTCACGACCTGTTGAACACTATTACGTTGTAACGGATAGTCTGAGCTCTGTCGAAGCTATCCGTTCAGTGAGGCCGGAAAAGCACTCGCCGTACTTCCTTGAGAGAATACGAGAAAATTTGAGTGCTTTAACCAGACGCTGTTATGCCATTACCTTTGTCTGGGTCCCTTCACATTGCTCAATTCCGGGTAACGAGAGGGCTGACTCATTGGCAAAGGTAGGTGCAATTGAAGGCGATATTTATCAGCGTCAAATCGCTTTCAATGAATTTTATTCTTTAGTCCGTAAAAATACCATCGCTAACTGGCAACGTAAATGGAACGAAGATGAATTGGGCCGGTGGTTTCACTCGATTATCCCTAAGGTTAGTCTCAAACCATGGTTCAAAAGTCTGGACTTGAGTCGGGACTTTATTCGCACCTTCTCCCGACTCATGTCCAATCACTGTTCGTTAGACGCGCTACTCTTTCGTTTTAATCTTGCCGATGGCAATATCTGTGCTTGTGGCCAAGGTTACCACGACATCGAACACGTTGTTTGGTCGTGCGAGGAGTATCTTGTTGCCAGATCGAATTTAGAAAACTCTCTTCGGGCTAGAGGAAGGCAGCCCAATGTGCCGGTGAGAGATGTGTTGGCTCGGTTCGACCTTGATTACATGTCCCAAATATATGTCTTCCTAAAAGCTATCGATCTTCGTGTGTGATTGTCCTTATATCCTTATTTTTTCCTTTTCCGAAAAATCAAATCCCTTCTTACTAACAATAGAATAAGGTAAAATGTAAATACATGTTAGATATAAGATAGGCTTAAGAATTGAGTATGATGAATGTGAGTGCGAATGTGAGTGTGAACATTGTCAACATATCCTTATATCCCATCCTTTTCCTGAAACAAAATGTCACCCTTCTAAACTCGAGCAAGCCGCGAGTAATCGGTTCTCTACTTCATTAACATTAGCATTAATAAAAAATGTTTATATATACTTGTAACTATACAGATAGGAGTTTGGCTCCTTTAAACTTATGTAACTGAGCCTGTAAAAATAAACGATTTAATAAAAAAAAAAAAAAAAAAGAAAATAAAAATAATAAGGCAGGCGATGAAGAAAATTATTTTTATGGCTCGCAATGCTCTTAAAAATTCAGAAAAAATTACGCCACATGTGGAAAAAAGACACATACGAACGCATTTAAATAAAAACTAGAGCAGAAGTGGGTGTGAAGGTTATATTTTTTCCAAATTTCGAAATGCCAGAAAGTACCTTAATAAGATGGACTATCAGTATTTATTCATATTTTTGTCTCAAAGCTATTGAGAATGGCGTGAAAAAAAACAAAAGGTGCATTTTTCACCATATATCCTATAGTGTACCATATAAGGACTCAAATATATGGTACTACTGCCAAAATGCTTATGTACCCTATACAATATATTCCATACAGCTGGTGATTTGGTTTGGGGGACTTTTTACTCCCTTACCCAGCCAGACCCTTTGGAAATATAAAAACAATATTTTTTGTGTCGCGCAACACTGAAAATAATCACACATATCTAGAAAAGCCGAAGGAACACATTCAAATATGAATTAAAGTAGTACTAAATTTGTAAATCCAGAATTTTTTTTTTTCAAAATTTCAATATTTTTTTAGTACTTACATTTTCAGATGGCGTAACTAGATTATTATTCCAGTGAATCAAATTTCCAAATGCTCGTTAGAAAGCTACCGTCATTGCGCGGTTTTTTCTGTATGTGTCAAAAAGTTGAAGCGTAAGCAATATAGTTTTTTTTCCAATTCGAATATGTCCAATTTTGTACCAACTGAGCGAACGTGTCAGACGTGGTTTGCACGGTTTCAAAGTCGTAATTTTGACTTGGAAGACGAAGAACGTTCCGGACCGCCACAAAAAAGTTTGAAGATGAAGAATTGGAGGTTTTACTCGATCAAGGTCCGTCACAAACGCAACAAGAACTTGCTGATACACTTGGAGTAGCTCAGCAAACCATATCCGATCGTTTAAAAGCAATGGGAATGATCCGAAAGATGGGACATTGGGAGCCGTATTAATTGAAGCCACGAGACTTCGAACGCCGTTTTTTGACGAGCTAACAACTGCTCCAACGGCATAAAAGAAAAGGTTTTTTGCATCGAATCGTTACTGGCGATGAAAAGTGGGTCCTTTACGACAATCCTAAACGTCGGGCAAAGTAAGCATACCCCGGCTATGCATCAACATCGACGGCCGCGCGGAGTATTCACGGCCATAAGGTTATGCTGTCTATTTGGTGGGACAAGCTGGGTGTGGTGTACTATGAGCTATTAAAACCGAATGAAACTATTACGGGGGCCCTCTACCGATGACAATTGATGCGTTTGAGCGGTGCACTGATGGAAAAAACGGCCACAATACGAGCAAAAACACGATAAAGTTATTTTGCAGCACGACAATGCTCGGCCGAATGTCGCGAATCCGGTCAAAACATGCTTTGAAACGCTGAAATGGGAAGTATTCTCCAGACATTGCTCCGTCGAATTACTACCTTTTTCGATCGATGCAACATGGCCTGGCCAGCACTTCTCCAATTTTGAGGAAGTCAAAAATTGGATCGATTCATTATTGGATTGGATAGGACCATTAGCCGACAAATCGGCCGACTATTCGCAAATGGATTGCCAGAAAAGATAGGAAAAAGTTTTGACTAGAGATGGGCAATACTTTGAATATTAAATTTGTAACCATTTTTGCAGAATAAAGCATTAATTTTTAAGAAAAAAAGTCGAAAAGCTTCGAAAGCTTCTCGAATCATTTTCCAGCCAATTTTCGATCAGAATCAATGACGGAAAGACCAAGGATTGGGCTTTCGTCGCATCAAATAAAACAATTTGAAAACACCGATTCCGATGATTTTTCGGTTTCCAAAAAAAACTTAAATTTCAACGTCTGCGACACTATATACGTGTATATACGCTAGCTATACGATTTAATGTTTGCAGGGCATCTACTTTTGCGCTATTTCCCTTCTGACGAACTAAGTTCACCTACAGGTAAAAGCTAACAGCATACTGAAAAACCTATAGAGAGTCAAACTCGTCAAATCCAATTGTTTTGCTATGATTAGCTTTCTGATTCATGCAATAGTCAACATTCAAATTGGCGGAATTGCATTTTTCCCCGATTGACAACTGAATTCCCTGATATTCCCTGGCATTGTTTAAATTCCCTGATATTCCCAAATTTTCAAGGTTTTTCCATGTAGTCTACACCATGGAAACTTTCACAGGGAAAATGGATTACTACTTCCAAGCGTCATTCATTGTATTTGTTGTGCCACTTTGCGAGTCAGCTTGTAACAAAACCGAGTAAAATAAAACAGGTTTTCTCTCTCTCCAAACATTCGCGTGGAATGGTATTCAATTACATTTTTTACTATTAGTATCAATCAGAGGAGACGTGTGTTTTCTATCTTCCATCAGTTTCGATCAGCAAAAACTTTAAATCTGAAATATCATTTTTACGCAAGATAGCACATTAGTAGTAGTGATCACTTCATACATAGCTGATTGCGTTTTCCCTGTCGCCAGTAGTCATTGCTGCTTATTCCGTAGATAGAAAAGAAAATAAGGATTTATATATATATATATATATATATATATATATATATATATATATATATATATATATATATATATATATATTATATATATATATATATATATATATATATATATTATATATATATATATATATATATATATATATATATATATATAAATCCTTATAGCATAGTTCTACGTCAAAAGAATTCGAACTCGTTGAATTAACTAGCTCGACATTTTTATGGGTGGTATCCCTCCAAAGTGAAATATAGCATCATCAAATTTATCGCATAGTACAATTTCCACACGCATGTTTCATAAAAAACATTCGGTGTTAATGGAAAAGCCCTCTAAACGTTGTGGTTTCACTAAACTCATCCTTTCCAGAAATGCTACTATCGTTCATTTTTTGGAGCAAAGTCTGTTTCAGTGCCAAGTCTGCTGGAACTTCACTGATACATCCAGAATCAGTCAATATTGTCGAAAGCTTCTCGAATCATTTTCCAGCCAATTTTCGATCAGAATCAATGACGGAAAGACCAAGGATTGGGCTTTCGTCGCATCAAATAAAACAATTTGAAAACACCGATTCCGATGATTTTTCGGCTTCCAAAAAAAAACTTAAATTTCAACGTCTGCGACACTATATACGTTTATATACGCTAGCTATACGATTTAATGTTTGCAGGGCATCTACTTTTGCGCTATTTCCCTTCTGACGAACTAAGTTCACCTACAGGTAAAAGCTAACAGCATACTGAAAAACCTATAGAGAGTCAAACTCGTCAAATCCAATTGTTTTGCTATGATTAGCTTTCTGATTCATGCAATAGTCAACATTCAAATTGGCGGAATTGCATTTTTCCCCGATTGACAACTGAATTCCCTGATATTCCCTGGCATTGTTTAAATTCCCTGATATTCCCAAATTTTCAAGGTTTTTCCATGTAGTCTACACCATGGAAACTTTCACAGGGAAAATGGATTACTACTTCCAAGCGTCATTCATTGTATTTGTTGTGCCACTTTGCTAGTCAGCTTGTAACAAAACCGAGTAAAATAAAACAGTTTTTTTTCTCTCCAAACATTCGCGTGGAATGGTATTCAATTACATTTTTTACTATTAGTATCAATCAGAGGAGACGTGTGTTTTCTATCTTCCATCAGTTTCGATCAGCAAAAACTTTAAATCTGAAATATCATTTTTACGCAAGATAGCACATTAGTAGTAGTGATCACTTCATACATAGCTGATTGCGTTTTCCCTGTCGCCAGTAGTCATTGCTGCTTATTCCGTAGATAGAAAAGAAAATAAGGATTATATATATATATATATATATATATATATATATATATATATATATATATATATATATATATATATATATATATATATATATATATAGTTTGTCGGGTCCGCTAATGAAATATAAATATTGTAAATTTTAGATATTCGCTTAAACCACAGAACCGTTCAACTGTATATACACGGTACATAAACATCATCGTCTCATCCACGTTCACACACACACACACACACACACACACACACACACACCCAGAGAGAACTTCCAAATCGCTCTCGGTTCGACGACACCCACCGACGAAATTGCTTCCAAATGAAAGTTTACAACATTTATCTTCTGTTCTATTATTCACGGGGACAACGCAGCGAGATGTGGTGATAGAGAGATAGTCGTTGAACTCGTTTCGCCGCTATGCAGCAAAGCAGCGCTTTGTCGTCGTTGTTACTCTGGAACGGGCAACAACAGCAACAACGATACAATGCAGGTCAATGGTCTATAATTTTATCACCCACGACACGTCCCAGCGATATATACATTTGCGCATTTTGGACAACCTCGTTGAACATTAGTCATTAGGCAGCGAGCGAGCGAGCTCCCATAGTTTAAAGCTATGCGTCGTTTAGAAGCCATACATAGAAGGCAAACCGGTCTTTAATTTCACTACGACAGGGTCTAACAAAGACATCAAATGATTTGATGCGTTGCGTCTCCCCGGGTTATCTGCACCCGCATGCCCTCTTGCGCTGTCTACGGTTGCTTGTAATCATATATTTTATGGCAGCTGTATATGAATGTTCCGTGCTAAAACAGTGCCGCAGCAGATGAGCACAACCTGGTGGGTGGAAGAATTCAGGAAAGTAAAATGAAAAATTGAATCTATCCAACATGAAACATTTTCAGGGGACATTACTGAAACATACAACCTTCCCTGTGGGTAACGACGAGTATGCCATTGCATATAATATATACAAATCTCCACACATCGTCGCTGAGTTGCTACTCCTTCCTCTGGCAAGCACCATCCACGAACTCCAACGTCTCGTCAGGGGTTTTCGGGCGAACGCATGGAACAGCGAATGGTTCTAACGCCACGAGGTTTTCTGCTGAATTCCCGCATACTTGCGTTCAACGTCCCATTCTGAGTCAGATTGCACCCGATGACGATGACAATGACAGTAGTGATGATGATGGTGGTGATGTTGGTGGAATGCAGGAATAACATCTGCATCGTTGAACCTCGCAAAAGCAGCAGCAGCAGTAGCACCCAAACCAACCGACAAAGATTATGAGTCAGCGCAACGATACGAAGATTGCATTAAACTACAGCGTCGTTTCCTTCCGCCGCCGTCGTCCACGATGCGTTCATTTTTTTTTTCGTTGCTTCAGGCGAAATCACTAATGCTTTCGAACGAGCCGTGAAGCAGACAGCAAACAACGCGACGCTTTGTCTGGGCATTACCAGTCAGAGGATACGAGCCAGCGGCATTTCGAGTCGCTTTATCGTATCATTTACAGATTTAAAAAAAAACATCATGAATCTCTCATCCCAGCCGCGAATTGCTCGTATGCTTTTCTCCTCTCTTTCTCCTAACGCAATCAATCATATCGCTCTGGCAACGGATGAAAACAATAATCAAACCAGCAAACTGCTGAAATGCACTTGTTCGGTACGATTTCAAGGTTTGCGCGGCGTCGGCTACGGTTTATTAGCGCGGAATCGTCAAATGTTAACATGAGCCCAAGGACGCCATCATCGATTTCGCAAACAATGCCGCAGCAGATTAACGCTCGGCTGGGCGCGACGACGACGACGCGCGATGCGTTCGGTGAGATCTCACACTAATGAGTCGTCGAAATCGGAATCCGGTGCTCTTGAGCCTTGTGCTTGCCGAGATATAACGTGTACTTAATTAATACTGTGTGCTAGTGCGCCACCGATCGGATGGTGGGGCAAACTCATTGCCAAGGGTAACTTTGCGCCGTCGATAATGGGCGCCGAGCTCTTGTTTCGGTGAGTTCGAGCTCGATTAACTAACGATTTCCGTTTCCATCACAAATTGATCATTAATCATGTATGGGCTTAATGATTGTGACGATGGTTGCCACCATGATATTGATCTTTCAGCCATCCAGTTACTGAATCTCGCTTGATGCACCGATCGGTCATCTGCCCGTAAAAATAGATGAACAAACACATTTCGGCAAATTTCTATCCACCTCGCCCGGCTAGCTCAGTCGGTAGAGCATGAGACTCTTAATCTCAGGGTCGTGGGTTCGAGCCCCACGTTGGGCGGAAATGTTTTTGCTACTTCTGTTGGACAGGAATTTGAGGAAAACTAATTGTAACCAATTGAATATCATAAAAAATTAAAAAAAACATACCGTCATCCGGGGGCAAATTGATCACCGGGATGAAAGTGATCAAACGTACTAATGATTGAAATTTTTTAAGGCATTATTCAATAAAATCTAAAACTTTTCCATATGACACGTTCAACTAACATTTGTAAGTACCGACATTAACTACCGAGGTGAGTGTCTTTTAGAATTTCTCTCGTCAAACAACATAGATATAGCTAACAAAGGAAATGAACCAACATTCATAAACGCAATCAGACAAGAAGTCTTAGACCTAACGCAGTGTAGCCCGGTTATTCTTGACAAGATTCATAACTTGCACGTTTCCGAAGAGGTGTCTTTGTCTGATCATAGACACAATATTTTTGAATGGGATGGTGGCATGACAGTTCAGAGAGAATACTGAGATCCCAAAAAAAACAACTGGGATCGGTATTGTGCAATTCCAAATGAAATCGTCCAAAAAATTCAGATTTTAAAAACATGTATTTTGGATTCGAATCAAAGTTTGTATTCCGTTTGGGTTGGAGGAAATATGAGTTTTCCACAGCAATTGGGAATTTTTTGACTCAAGCGTAACTTTTGAAAAGGCCGTATCGATTTTAGTAGGAGAAATCTTTGATAATTTATATCTAAAAAACTATGAGTTGTACCGAAATAGTGTCTTAGAAAGAGTTATAGTGTATTGATGTCTTAACACGAAAAAAATATACACTGAGAAAAAAAATTAGTACTTTTATTCACAAAAAAAAACTTTAATTTGCAATATCCAAAATACATATTTTTAAATTTTTTAAAAATTTGTTCATATAAAAAAGAGGTCATGTAGAAAATTTAAAAAATGGGTCCAAGATGGTAAAACTATTTTTGACGAACTTTGTAGAACATCGAATTTTTATGAATTTCCGAAAATTCGAATTTTCGTATGTTAACAATCATCTTTAGCCACAAATTATGATTTCAGATGTGATTCAAAATAAAAAAGCTCATTATAAATCTCCTTCTAAATGCATCCATTCTCGAGATATTTAAAAAAATATTTTTAATTTATTGTCTTTTTATAGTAAATATTCCCTTTTAATATGTTTGTCGTGTTATACCGTCATGTTCATGAAATTTAATGAATTTGCTTATAATTTCCAACAACTTTTCCAATTACATTATTATGGTAAAAATATATGTTTAGGAGTAATGTTGAAAAACATTTGAAGACATGTGAGTTAACCCAAAACGTAGCGATATTAAAAAATATTTTTTTATCTTAATACAAACTTTTAACATATTATTCGTGTTTAACAATCAAAACACAAACAGTAGAATTGAAATCCCAACAACAAATACACCTTGTTGATTCAACCGGGCGTTATGGGTACAAATATAATTATATTGTTTACGTTATGCCTAGATTATACCTGAAGTCAGGTATCTCTAAGCTACCTCTGTGTAGGTATATAAAGTCAGGTATCTTTAAGCTACCTCTGTACAGGTATATAAAGTCAGGTACCTTTAAGGTACCTCTATAATGTATATAAAGTTACTCATATTCAAACATCGTTCATCAGTCGAACAATCTTCATTATAGAGTGAATAACAGTATACCACAATGGACCACAAAAATTTTTTTTCGTGTTGTAGATCGTTTCCGAAAAACGATAAGAAATGTTCATCTGAAAAACGTTTCTTAACCGTGTCAATGATTGAGAAACTTAAGTCAATGGTATGCAATATCCTTTTAGATACATCTTTAAAAATTTGCGGATCATGCCGTTTATCTGTATACTCTTCCAAACCAAAGCAGTGTAATACTGAGGAGCAGATCAGTACAGCAGTAGGAAATACTTTAGAAGAAGTACCATCAATAGTTTCAGTCATTTCAGCATCTTCGCAAGATTCCCAAAACCGCTATATACCAGAGTATTCCCGAGCGTACAACATTGAGCTATTCAACAAGGGAATCGCCGGTATTAACGTTTCACCAATAATGACGAAAAGACTTGGACAAGCTAGTTATCCCGAACAAAAATTCAAAGGAATTTCTAAAGGTATTAAAAGAAATCTAGTCGAACTTTAAACAAAAGGCAAAAGAGTTTGATGAGATTATCAATCAGCTCAAAGAGAAATTTGACCACACAGAGACAACAAGATCAGAAAAAGTTTGAATTTTAACAGTTTTGCCTAAGTCTTGGTTCATGCAAAAAATGGAAGAAGAATTTGGCGTTAATAAATATATGGCAATTCAAGCCAAATGCAAATGCAAATGAAAAAGGTCTATTGTCGACACCACATAGCAAATATGGACCAAGTTTAAGTGAAGATGTTAAGAATCATGTTTTGGAATTTTATAATGACGACGATATCAGTCGATCATTACCTGGAGAAAGAGACTATGTTTCTGTAGCCAAAGATGGGAAGCGTCAACACATCCAAAAAAGGTTATTAATAACATCATTAGGGAAACTTTCAACATATTTGAGGAACTTAATCCAAATTGCAAAATTGGATTTAGCTCTTTTGCATCAATGCGTCCGAAGGATTGCAAATTGATGAGTAGTTCAGGAAATCATAACGTTTGTGTTTGTACATTCCATGAAAATGTAAATCTCATGCTTCATAGTCTCAAAAAATATTCCTTTAACATTGAATGCAAAGAATATATGGAAAAAATACTATGTAACATATCAAATAGATCAAACTACTGTTAGCTTCGTGAATGTAAAAAATGCCCAACAATGGACGAGTTTGGAAACTGGTTTTTAGATGAGCTTCAGGAACGCAATTTAATTGAAATCACTTATGCACAATGGATTTCTACTTGTAAAACCGGTGGAAGAATTTGTATCGTATTTTTGCGAAAAAATAGAAAAATTACTTACTCATGATTACATTAAAACACAACAGTCCACATTTCTTAACAATATAAAAGCTAATTTGCAAGAAAATGAGGTTGTTGTGATTTGCGATTTTTCCGAAAATTATTCATTTGTGCTTCAAGATGAAGTTCAAAGTCATCACTGGAACAATGATCAAGCAACAATCCATCAATTCGTTGTTTATTATAGAGATGAAAAAGGTTCTCTGGCAAATTGAAGCTTTGTAGTTATATCTGAAGTTTTAAGTCATGACACAATAGCTGTGCAAGTATTTATTTCTAAATTGGTAACATTTTTTAAACAACAAATGCAGGTAAAAAGAATAAAATTCATGTCGGATGGTGCTGCATCCCAGTAAAAAAATAGGAAACATTTTGCGAGTTTATGTCAGTTTAAATCGAAATACGACATTGACGCTGAATGGCATTTTTTTTGCAACATCACACGGCAAAGGACCTTGTGATGCAATTGGTGGTACATAAAAACGGATGGCAACAAGAGCTAGTTTGGCTAGACAGCATGAACACCCGATTACGAGTGCAAAAACGTTATTTGACTGGGATAGGAAGCGAAAGGAAGACTATCTTACAAAATTGTCATTTTCATATATGTCACAAGAAGAATATGATCAGAGTGTGGAAGAGTTGAGTTGCATGTATGATAACACCAAATAAATTCCAAGTACCCAAAAGTATCTTCTTTTGTACCTGTATCTGAGAATGAAGTAGCAGCAAAGTTGTACTCCAACGACAATGCAGCAAGTTATCATAATGTGTATAGAAATATAAGAAAATAATGAAAAAATTAAATTATATACAACAAAATTGTTAGTTGATAAAAATAAATGTTGATAAAAAATAAATTCTAAAAATTCTAGTATTATTAATAGTATCTCTTAGACTCCGATAAATACAGGAATTATTTGACCAAATTGTAGAGAATTATATTTTTTATTTATAATGTTTTGTTCTGTTGGCGCAACATGTACAACATGTTAAAAGTTTGTATTAAGATAAAAAAACCATTTTTTAGTATCACTACGTTTTAACTTAACCCACATGTGTTCAAATGATTTTCAACGTAACTCCTAAACATATATTTTTACCTTGATGGTGTATTTGAAAAAGTTGTTGGAAATTATAAGCAAATTCATAAAATCTCATGAGCAGCTTGAATCAGCTTTAATTAAACGAAACGATAGTCTCTGCCTACAACAGCAACAACAGCGCGGAAACTGTTCAGCAGAGCAAAAATTATCTTGGACTGGTCTCAATACAAAACGGCTCTAACTGAGTACAGCAGAGAACTGAGACGATCCAAACGAAAATCCTGGGTATATAACTGCGAAAGCATTGAAAATACTCCAATCGTTGCTAGACTCAATAAGACTCTGGCAAAAGACCACTCGAACGGGCTAGGTTCCCTTAAAAAGGACGACGGTTCGTTTACAAAAACTCCCTCAGAAGTACTAGACTTACTGATTCACTGAAGATTCACTTCCCGGGATCTACATCTGTCCACTCGAATACAAATCTTGGCTATAATAGCGACACAAAAAGTTCCCGAAGGTACCTCACATAGCCTGAAAGCGCAAAGGATGTCGCTAACATAGTTGCTGGGTTAGTCTTCACGAGGGCCAGAGCCCTGATTCAAAATAGAGAATCAAAACTAATGCCACCTCTTATCGAGATATTGAGGGTAAGTCTGATACTAGAGCACATTCCTTCGATATGGAGACTTGTTAAAGTAGTTTTCATTCCAAAAGCTGGGAAACGTGACAAATCACTCCCAAAGGCATGCAGACCAATTAGTTTATCATCAACATTGCTGAAAACTATGGAAAAAGTATTATATGAATACATAAAGTCTGTATTCATGTCCAAATGCCCATTATCTAAATACCAGTTTGCCTACCAATCAAGCAAATCCACAGTAACAGCGCTACACACGTTTGTAACAAAAATTGAAAAATCTCTCTCGTCAAAAGAAACCGCTCTATGCGAGTTTCGTGACATCGAAGGTGCCTTTGATAATGATTCTTATCTATCAATGGCACAAGCTATGAGAAAAAGACATTTCGATAACTGCATCGTCCAATTGACGACCTTCTGATAAGTTCAGAGGTAAAAGGATTCGAGGTTGTGGGCTTTGCCGATCTAGTCATAATGATACGTGGCAAGTTCGACGACGTATTATCGAGGAGAATGCAGATGGCCTTAAACTTTACACAATCTTGGTGTATCACAGAAGGTCTGAGCATAAATCCCTCAAAAACAACAATTATTCCTTTCGCCGAAAAGAAAAACCTGCATCTGCAGTCTTTACATCTTAGGGGAGAGGAAATAAAAAGCAGCGCTTCAGTGAAATATCTTGGTGTTATCTTAGATGCCAAACTAAACTGGAACGCGCACTTAGATTCAATAATCAGCAAGGCCAACTCAACCCTATGGGCATGCTCTAAAATGATAGGAAGAACATGGGGCCTTGAACCAAAAATGGTTATGTGGGTTTACACTGCAATTGTACGGCCTAGGATAACCTATGCCTCACTTGTATGGTGGCCAAAGACTAAGGATACTGTAGCTACAAAAAAGCTAAACAAACTCCAACGACTAGCATGCGTTGCAATTACTGGAGCAATGCGAAGCACTCCTTCAAATGCATTGGAGGCTATCCTTCACCTGGTACCTTTGAACCAATATGTTTAGCTAGAGGGTAAAAAAAGTGCTCTAAAGCTTAAAAGATGAAAAAAAAACTAGACGGGGACAAAACTGGTCACTTGAGCACCCTGAATCTCTTACCCATTGGACCAGCCTCAGAGATGAACAGTGATTGGATGGAACCTAGGACTAATTATAACTTTAATTATAATTATAATTAAAACTAAAACATTACATACAGAGTGATCGAACATTCTCGTTCAGTATGGGATGAAGCTGGCCCCAACGTTCGTAATGGTTCAATCATGTTCTACACTGATGGGTCGAAAATGGGAATCAGAACAGGTGCCGGAGTGTATGGTCCCTGAACAAAAAACTCTGTGGCTATGGGAAACTGGCAAACAGTTTTCAGGCAGAAATAATTGAAATAATAGAATCTTTAAATATCTGCCTCAAAAGAAAATATAGACATCTGTACATTCTCAGACAGTCAAGCGGAACTTAAAGCTCTAAATGCTTTTGAATGCTCTTCAAAAATTGTCTGGGAATGCATTTCCCTTTTACGGCAATTAAGTCAGATAAGTTCGGTACAACTGTACTGGATTCCTTGCCATTGCGGTATAAAGGGCAACGAGCGAGCAGATGAACTTGCCAGGAACGGCTCAAACTCACCATTCACTGGTCCAGAACCATTCTGTGCATTTTCTGACTGTGTCTTGAAAAGTGTGCTGAATAAATGAGAAAACCCGAAAGTGACAGCCAATTTGATGGCTGCAAAACATAAACAGGCGAAAAAAATTATTACGCCGAGTATTAAAATTACTCAACAGCTGCTAGCCATCTTAAAAACATAGGTTTAGCACAAGATGATATTTGTCGCTTTTGTAATGCCGAAAGCGAAACCTCGGAACATTTGCTCTGTAACTGCGGAGCTCTAACTAGACGCAGACTTCAACACCTTGATAAAGCTATTCTAGAGCCCAAGGAAATATGGTCAGCGTCGCCGATCAGGATTATAAATTTTATCAAACAGATTATTCCTGATTGGAATCTATATCGCTATAGCTTTCAGTCTACTCCTTCATGAATAAGTAGTAGATAAGCTTGAAGTGTAGTATAAAAAAGGGGTATACCACAATAGTTCAAAATAGTAATTTCGTCAGTGGTTCTCATCGAATCGCTTTATAAATTGCATAAAAATTTACCTTTTTCTGAACCACATTTTCGTTCCCATTTTTGAGCACGATAAAGAAACATATTTTCAACCCATCAAAACAATATTCATAGACGCTAAACATTTCGATTCCTACTCACCTGATTCTTTACGAGTTGAAATAATAATCAGATAGTCATAATTACTACTATAACAAGTGAGAAAAATCAATTTTACAAAAACGCACCATGAAAGACAACTTTTATATCAACCAGACAACCAATGTTGCAGCTCAGTTTTCTCGGGAACAGCTGAACCAAATTGGGCGCGACAAGCTTCATTTGAAACCCCATTTAGTTTTATTTGAGAACCCTTTAAATTTTTTTCGGAATCGGTCCACGAGTTCCGGATATATGCCGGGAACAAGTTCAGTGGCCATAAATTACAGAACTTAAAACGACACAATACCCGCCGTTTGGAGTATGGAATTTCGATATTTCCAAAAAAAACTTATTTGCGACAAATTCAAGCCTATATGATCTCATTAACGTAACCCAAAGATGTTCCGGATCAGGTTTCCGAGGAAAAGGACCACTATGGTCAGAACCAAATCTCATCATGCCACATAAACTCCGCCTGCGAATGACGGATCTCCATAAAATCATGTCCGAAAAAGAACCTGAAACTATTGAGAACCAGAGCGGAGGGTCCATACTAACATTCATTCCCTTTCGCTGGTTACTGTAAGGCCGTGGCCGGCGTCGTTATTGACTATTTGAAGCTCGATTCTCCGAACCTTGCACAAAGACAATGACTTGCTACTCCCAAGCGTCATTCGGTGTGTTCTTTGTGCATTGTCGCTGGTTCAGGTCAATGACGAAGAGCAACTACGAAGTGTACAGTCTACCCAAGCTCATGCTCAGCTCAAGAACCAATTTCCGTCATGCGACACTTCGAACTTCATGATTTCTCAATACTAATTAATTTGTCCCTACTTCAATGCACAATGGTCCAAGAGATGCATTTAAGTGGAAATTAGCATTTAGAGCTCGACAGTTATTCTCTAGACAAAAACTGTCTTCGACAAAGTTGTTACATATGATGGAGCGCTCATTTTCATGTTATTAAAAATAGGGTCCAAACAAAACCAATACCATAGACCAAACTTGTCGATGAAATACAAAATATAACTTTCTTATCGTTATAGATAGAGGTAAACATAGTTCGACAATGTTGTAGTCCCAGTTATTTGAGATATCTTTGTAGAACAAAGTTTTTTTTCTTGAAATAATCGATATAGCGTCTTTTTTCTAAGTTACGTTAGGGTCACCATGAAAAAACTGTTTTCTTGCTCTAACTTTTATAATTCAAATTCTACATGCAATATATCTTCGAAAGACTTTTAGAGCTCACTAATACAAACATTTTGCGATGCAGAACTTGTCAATATCTCAACTTCACTCAATGTTATTGATATTTCTTCCCAAAAAATACGCTCTCTTCAATTGTTTCTCATTCTTTCTGGGGCAAACATAAAGAAATTTTATTGGCGGCATTTGAAAGAGCATATTTCACTCTATATGATGTGTGATTTCCAAAACTATGTTATTTTTCGTGTTTGAGTAAATTAAAATTGAAATCATGATTTTTTGGGTAAAAAAACATCAATTAGTTTGAGTAGGATTAAGATATTGACAAATTCAGCACCGCAAAATGTTGGTATTGATAAGCTTTAAAAGTCGTACGAAGACAGTTTTGATGTAGAATTTGAAATATAAAAGTTAAAGCAAAAAAAACCCGTTTTTTCATGGTCACCCTAATGCAACTTAGAAAAAAAAAGCGCTAATTCGATTATATTAAAAGATGGAAAAAAGTTTTATTCTACAAAGTTGTTTGAAATAACTGGTGCTACAACATTATCAAACTATGTTTATCTCTATTAATAAAGATAAGAAAGTTAGATATTTTATTTCATTGACTATTTTGGTCACCCTATTTTTGATAACATAAAAATGAGCGCTCAATCATATGCACCAATTTTGTCGAAGACAGTTTTTGTCTAAAGAATAAATATCACCCTTAAAGTTGTTTTTAGCGCTTTCTTTCAAAGGTACATTGGGGTAACCATGAAAAAACGGGTTTTGTTAATTCTAACTTTTATATTTACGTACGATTATTAATAAAGATAAGAAAGTTAGATATTTTATTTCATCGACTATTTTGGTCACCCTATTTTTGATAACATAAAAATGAGCGCTCAATCATATGCACCAATTTTGTCGAAGACAGTTTTTGTCTAAAGAATAAATATCACCCTTAAAGTTGTTTTTAGCGCTTTCTTTCTAAGGTACATTGGGGTAACCATGAAAAAACGGGTTTTGTTAATTCTAACTTTTATATTTACGTACGAGCTTATCGTCTATCGAGCTTAGCGATGCAGAATTTGTCAATATCATATTCCTGCTCAAAGTTATTGATGGGTTTTCATCCCAAAACTCATGATTTCAATTTTAATTTACTCAAACACGAAAAATGACATAGTTTTGAAAATCACATATTATATAGAGTGAAATTTGTTCTTTCAAATTCCGTCAACAAACATTTTATATGTTTGCCCCAAAAAGAATGACAAACAAATGAAAAGAGCTGGTCTTTTGGGAAGAAATATCAATAACATTGAGTGAAGTAGGATATTGACAAGTTCTGCATCGCAAAATGTTTGTAATAGTAAGCTCTAAAAGTTTTTCGAAGCTAGTTTGTATGTAGAATTTGAAATATGAAAGTTAGAACAAGAAAACAGTTTTTTTCATGGTGACCCTAACGTAACTTAGAAAAAAGACGCTATATCGGTTATTTCAAGAGATAGAAAAAAAACTTTATTCTACAAAGATGTTTCAAATAACTGGGACTACAACATTGTCGAACTATATTTACCTCTATCTATAAAGATAAGAAAGTTAGATTTTTTATTTCATCGACAATTTTGGTCACCCTATTTTTGATAACATAAAAAAAGCGCTCTATCGTATGTAACATCTTTGTCGAAGACAGTTTTTGTCTAGAGAATAACTGTCGAATGCACTTAAATGCATCTCCTGGACCATTGTGCATGGGAACATTCTTTATTTTCCCTCTGACATTATTATATCTGATTCCAAATGTCAAGAAATGAAATGTATTGTATCAAATTAATAGGTGATAGCAGTTCCCTGATTCACATTCCAGAATTCAATAAAAAATTTGGAATGGAGGAATACTGCTTCATGGAAATTTTTTTTTTTTGAATAGAAAACTCGCGTTGCTGGCCGAGAACTGTTCGACCACCTTTCGTGCACTGCGCACATAAAAATGCATAGTTGCCACAACAGTTTTCATAGGCCTTATCAATTCATTTCGATCATCACAATATGTGTATATACTCACCACTTTCGATGTCGATGACGAGAAGAGTGAAAACGATTAATCCACATTTTAGAAACATTTTCCAAACACGGCACCGTTTCGGCCAATGTCTGCCAGCGTGTCTGCAACCAGTTACTACCACTACTACCAGCACCGGGGGTCCGCCTCCTTTCGACGACAAAAATGAACCGATGCTACTACCCTTTCGCTAGAAGGAACTTCAAGTTGAACAAACAACAACAGAAAAAAAAGCAAATCCCCACCAAACTAGTTTTGCCGTGAACTGGATTGCGGATCGCGCTCTCTAGCTAATTGGCTCTACACCGTCTGGCGTTATTCAAAAACTGTACTTGAAGTGCTGTTCCCCAAATCGACAACACAACAGCTCTTCAGAGAGCAGCGTAACTTCACTTTTTCACGACTCTGGCTATTTTTTTCGCGATCCACTTTGGGTGCACTCCAGTCGGCTCATCGTTTTCATGGCGTTGTTTTTTCTCCTTAACTGCGAATCGTATTTATTTCAGCGCAGATGACGATGCAGCAGCACAGCACTGGTAGTACACGTTTTCCTAAGGGCGGCGGCATCGACAGCACCAGCAGTGACGAATGATTGAATTATCACCATTGCATGCAGCGCGTGATACACAGCATCACAGTTGAGCGAGCATTATTCGAGAGTTGTGCCTCACCACCCCCGCCAAGTCATGCCGAAGGGAATCTCTTTGTTTTCTCGATTCGGTCACAGGATTCTGAATATATATGAACGAATATTCCACTCTTCTTTCAACTCGTGTGTGGATTAATTTGGTCCTAGATTTAGGTTACGCTACGCCACAGCTAGAATTGCACTAACTCCCACTGAGCACAGGCTTATCACCATAACTATGGACAAAATCGGCACACTACTTCACGGCGATAGGGGAAGAAAAAAAAAACATGCGACTATGAATTCAACCATCAAAAAAGCACTTCATTCGGCACATATCCTCGACGATTCGTTATCTCACCGCGAAACACCACTTTTGCTTCCCGCTGCACTGATAACATTCGCACTCATAAATCATTCACACGACCCATTCGCGTTTTACTCGGAACTGTAATTACACCATCCGATTAAATTTTACCACGAGACAAAACTCGGTATATCCTGACACAAGTTTCACTAACAACTACTATGCATAGCGTCGTGGCGCTCATTCACCAAACAAAGACACACAGCATCCTGCTCCTGTTTTGCTCGCTTGTCTGTTGCTGGTGGGCGACTTTCTCGATACACAGTCACCAATACTGACGCACACACTCAGTAGGATCTATCTTCCAGTGGAATGCCTGAAACGAGATGAGAATGAAAAATAGTATTTGCATTAATCTACGCACCAGACATTGATTCGGAAAAATGTGATAAATCTGAAACATGATCAGTAAGTATGCACGGCGTTACATTGAAATAGTTTCTTTGTGTGAACCATTCAGAGTCAGCCTCAGTTCCTCAAGGATGAGTCTCCATGCTGCACTCGTACCACAGAACAACACCAGCTGATGATCGAAAAATCCTCAATTCAATTTTTGAATAACATCTCGAAAGCAATCACCACTCAGCACCCGTCACAATTTGGGCATTTCGACCGGGCACGAACTGATTATCCGCTTGAAACTTTAGCCAAAAACCCAACAATCAACCACCAACCTCCGATGGGTTCAAGAGTTCGTCAACAAATTTGCTTTCCTTTGTTATCGCGGTGCTGGTTTACGTCCGAGCGGAGTGCCTTCTCGCGACGCCCACTGCGCAGGTCCTTTCCAGCGGAACGGACTGGAAGTATCCTTGCACCCATACACATCCAGGCGTGTGGAGGAACGCGTGGAGTAACACAACAACCGCGCGAGAGAAAGTTCTTCTCAGCGAATGGGAAGGGTGGGTAATCACTTGCATGCTTCGACTGACTGCGCCAGAGCTGGCCATATGTTTCACTATTGTGATCCTCACAAAACGAGTGATTATGGTGGCGAGTAGAGGATGGGGTCCAATGAAAGGGTTAGAATTTGTGTGTGTTGAGGGCTTTGAACGTGCCGATCTGAGTCGAGTTACTGCTTAGAGTTGAATTTATCAGGCTTGTGTGGTTCGTACGGACAATGATTCCTAATAGTTAGTGTATTCTTTCTTATTTATCTGGTCTCACATCGCAATGATCTTCAATCATACATCCTTCAGATTTTTCTTATAAATATTTTACTAGCTGACGAGGCAAACTTCGTCCCACCCAAAATTTATTTTTCGTTATCACATTCACGTTTTTTACTAAGCAGAACTGTTCATTGATTGATTTTCTAATCTACCCTTTAGAATTACTTTTTACTATAGAATTCCTAGTACTCCTACCAAAACTCGTCATTATAATATCAGATTATTTTCAGACACAATTCTCGTTCAATATTTTCAACTACTTGCAAATAACATGTTTCTTCGTTACATGAAATAAATGTTTGATACAGAAAATATGACAGAATAAATACAGCCCTAAATCGGACAATTTCTTTCTCGGGGCCACAATACGAGCAAAGACACGATCAAGTTATTTTGCAGCACGACAATGCTCGGCCGCATGTCGCGAAGCCGGTCAAAACATACTTGGAAACGCTGAAATGGGAGGTTCTATCCCACCCGTCGTATTCTCGTACTGTAGGATACGAAAAAATCCCAAATTATGACATTTTCCTATGTTGTTACATTAATTTTGGAGGATGATGTTAGGAAAATAATATATTTCAGTTTGGTCTTTTGAAAATGGTAAAGCAAATTCGATAGATTTCCATGAAGTTCTTTTAAAATGTGTTTTTTTTTTTCTTACAGATAAATCTGTATCGTTCCATATTATTATTTTTGAAGTCGATTCAGTAAACTTTGTAGGATGAGAATTTCCAGAGATATGTACGAAGTCGATTGAATTGAAGTATATAGTGCACTATATAATATTCTTTCTTCATTTACTGGCCATTTGATCTTTATTGTTGTGTTTAGGCGCGAAACATTAAAAAAAAACAAAAACGCTAGTGTTTTATAACTTTAGAACCAAATGGAAAAACTCTCACTCCTTTACAAAATTAACGTCAATTTCACATGAATCACAAAAAGTTTCTAATTCGAAGATAATTCTTTAGTTCTCAACCAATTTAAATAACTTATTTAGGGTGGTTTCGACCAAGCTGCGTCAAGTTGTAGTGTGTATCTCTGAGGATATTCCTTGTTTAAGCTCTTCAAATCTCTCATACTGCTTGTAAGCTGCATCTACTTTTTGTCCGATCACTCCTCATAAGTTCTTGATAAGGTTTTGATCTGCTAAACAAGCTGACCAGTCCTGAATCTGAAGCCTCTATTCATTAATGCCATGACATTCGGGATTTAATGAATTGATGCCAAGTTACCCAATTATCACGGTGTTTTTGATGCAAAACAGCAGTAAATGATTCTGAAGTACTTCGTTGATTATTCTGACTGATCATTTGTGTTGATGAAAAACTATCTTAACCAATGTAGATAGTTATTATATCCTACACCAGGGGTGGCCAAACTTTTGGGGATTGCGGGCGACTAATTGTTCAAATGTTAGGCTGCGGTCTACCAAAATTGACTGTATCAGAAAGTCATTAGAAAATGTATTTAGTACTAGAAGATAAAACAAAGTTTTATCCCTCCTGTACTCGCGCGCAAAACCATAAATCGTTTAACTTGTGCGTCTCTGTAATTTTGCTATTGTGTATTTTTTGGCGTTATTGGTATTTATTTAAAGTAAAAAAAGTCACAGGAGGGTTGTGTCCGAGACACGACCGCATAATTGACGTAGGATTCCGTTAGGCTTTCTGCTGATTTTGGATATGTTTGAAGAATTACATTACAGAGAACACATTTCGGTAGGAATAAAAGTTCTCCCTTCTCCTTTTTTGAATTGCCGATTTCTCCTAGGCAGCTTGGTTTTGATGTCTCTGTTAGGGAACACATTTCGGTGGGAATAAAAGTACTCCCTACTTTCATGTATTTGCAATGCCGATTTCCCCCAGGAAGCTTGGTTTTGATGCCTCTGTTAGGGAACACACTTCGGTAGGAACAAAAGTTTCCCCTACTTACATGTATTTGCAATGTCGACTTCTCCTAGGCAGCTTGGTTTTGATGTCTCTGTCAGGGAACACATTTCGATAGGAACGAACGAAAGCTCCCCCTACTTTCATGTATTTGCTATGCCGATTTCCCCGGG
Organism: Toxorhynchites rutilus septentrionalis; assembly: GCF_029784135.1. Classification (NCBI taxonomy): domain Eukaryota; kingdom Metazoa; phylum Arthropoda; class Insecta; order Diptera; family Culicidae; genus Toxorhynchites; species Toxorhynchites rutilus. The sequence continues at coordinate 67,902,852 of NC_073746.1, read as the reverse complement.
GAGCTTGGTTTTGATGTCTCTCTTAGTGACCCGCCGCATGTGTCGTCAATTTCGACCAATCAGAAGTGGGTATTTCTGTTAGAATAGGGGTTGAGATTTTTCATTTGCTCGATAGTTAGTTTCATGACATATATTATTTTCTTCAATATAAAAAAATGTTATGGAGTGCCGAAATCGATTGACGCAAAAATTTCATCAATCCATCATGGAATTACTGAGCAATAAGTGTTTGAAATTAGACAATTTTCACGATGTACTCGATTTTCGATTTTCAATTTGTACCCCAATATATTCCCGAAAGACGTAATACTACGTCAATATAGGAGGTTGTGTTCAAGACACGACCGCAATGTTGACGTAGAACTACGCTGTGGTTTATTTCATATCGTTTGTTCATAACTGCGGATATTATTTTATAATGTTACGAAAATTTCAAAATGACCATTCTATCGATTTGGTCGCCCTGAAATGTTTTTTTATTGTAGAATCATTTGACGATAATTGTTTGATGATTCATTCTAGTGCTCGCAGAACAATACATGCTCGAGATAAGTGCAGCTGTCATCCTTAGCGGAACAAGTTTTACTACTGACAAGTGAAACCAAATCACATACAAAATTCCAGAAAGACTATAATTTCGTGGTGACTGAATAAATGAAATAAACTATCCGTTAATCTCAACAACCTTGTAGAGAGTAGCACTGCTTCATTATAATCAAGATTAACCCAAATTCAATCCTAGTTGGAAGCAGTTTTGCGACTGGCACGCGAGCCCAAATGAATTAATAACTTAATATAACTTGTTTAATAACTTGGTATATTCCCCAAATAATTTTTTGGTGCACAACCTTAACACCTGCTTCATCATAGCGTCAGTTCAAGGCATTGATGACCGAAAACAAACAATGTTAACTGCTTGGAAAAAGGCTGAATATTTGCCTCAGCAGAGATTCATTACTAATTTATTCCCTAGCGTAAATATTTCCCTCTCGCTATCTACTCTCCTTGTTTATATTTATCATTACGACTGCATAATATGCAACACAAAACAATCGCCAATTATAGCATAAAAAAATTTGGCGATTGTTGCATCGTTACAGGGCCAATACACACGGGAGCAGATACAAATGGGGTTTTAGCGAAGCGAAGATGCACTATTTTTACGTACGGGTTATGAAGCACGCACGTACGCACACAAATATCCATATACGATGGCTTGAAGCAACTAAATATACACACACTTATCTCCGTTTTGCGCTCTTTTCAACAGAAACCCATTCTGTTAATATTGCCAGCCTAGTTTAACTTAGCTGTCATCCTTTGTGGAGAGAGTTCTCCTACGGTCATGCGAAATCAAGTCACTGAAAAAATTCCAGAACATTGTTGTTCTTGGTGAGCTGACGATAGCCTCGCTTGATGATTCCCCACACAATTGTGTAGCTCATAACCTGAATGCAATGATTGCAACGCCAGAGACACAATGAGTGAGTAATTTGGTCGCGTCCACAGCTCAATCCGAAACGAAGACATGTGATGATGCAAAACAAGCGATATTCATTGCTTTGAATACAGAACGATACTGAAAGTTTGCCTTCCTTACTTGCTCGAGACTTTAAATTTCTTCAATTCATTCGTCTCTAACCCTCAAACAGGCCCTTGGAAAACTTTACTTTACTCCTGCACTATACCTCCACCCTCATTGAGGAATGCACTCGATCTCTCGCCCTCCAGCTCGCCCAGCAACGATGTTGTTCAGTCGATTTCCTCACGAAGAATGCAAGTTTGCCTTAGCGAGATCCACTGTTTTTAATCTAGGCAAACATTCCCTTCGTTCTTCTTCTTTTCCTTCGTTCGCGAAGTCTTTACATTTTACGATTTCCCCTTCGTTTGCTTTTCGATAATTTGCTCGTTATTTGACAGCTCTGTTCGGGAAAGTACACAAATGGACAGAACAAATGCATGAGGAAATGGGGATGCTTTCAATTTTCATCCATATCCAGACTATGGGATTGTGATGTATAACATATCAAACAAATATTAGCGAATTTCCAATTCGTTTGGTATGTTAATCACCACAATCCATTCGCGGCAAAAATAGTTGTGACCTGTTTTCAGATTTCGCACCCTTAATGAAAGACGTAGTTCTACGTCGAAAAGATATAACTAAATGAAAAAAATTACAGAAAATATTTCCAGTTTCGATAGTCATTAAACTCAGCCTCCTCAAAACAAAATTATTGATTCTCGGACTGTGAGACCGTATGCTCGAGTATAGGAGGGTTAATTAAAGGAAAATCATAAGTCATCCCAATGAATATTATAAGTTATCTTATAAAATAAAATAATTATTGGTTACTAAATAATTGATAAGTTATTCTTTATTTTTTGTAAAGTCTTATCAATTAATATCGTCATTTAATTGTCATTTATGACATACAATTTGCATTTGCAACATGCATTTACTTTTCATAAAATTACATTCAAGATGATTATTATATTCCTCAATTACCAAGAGGTATAAGAAATAGAGATGAAACTGATATTCTGTAACTATCCGGCCAATATTTGCTCTCCGGCCGAATACCGGATATTAGAAGAAAAAAAAATCAATGATTTTTCAATGATTTCAATTTTTTTTCCAAAATTAGGGTAATATTTACTCATAACATTAGTTCACTGGTGCTATTACATTTATTATAATGTTTTTAAACGACCGATTACGCTTTGCTTCGTACGTTCAGAGAACAGTCTTTCACTGTAAACACTACTGCAAGGAGCTGAAAGATGAACTGTAGCGAACCTTGCGAATTAAGGGTACCATAAACCGTGGGCCAAATTGATCACTATTTTCAGAAAAATGTGAATATTTCCAATTATTTTGTAAGATTTATACCCAATAATTTTTAAAATCAGTACTGGTGCTAAGGCCACAAAACGTTATGGAAAGTTCTGTTTAAAAAAATCCTTAAGCGTTAATTTGGATATTTTAAGCGGAAAATGTAGCATCGGGGTGAAATTGATCAATTGTATGGATGTAACCACTACGCCAGATCGCCTCCGCTGAAAACAAACATAAATTTTCAGAGGTATTATGCAATTTAATCGGACGCAAAATATCGCACGTCGCATAGACGCATAGATTGATCAATTTCACCCCGATGCTACATTTTCCGCTTAAAATATCCAAATTAACGCTTAAGGATTTTTTTTTTAACAGAACTTTCCATATCGTTTTGTGGTCTTAGCACCAGTACTAATTTTAAAAATTACCTCTCACGCAGAGATCACGAGTTCAATTCTCACTCCCGACATTCGTCCAAAAAAGGAAGTAAAAGTGACGAACCAGCCGAAATGTGTTGAAAATCACTATAATACAGAAAGAAAAAAAAATGTTTGTTTTTAGTAATACGTTTGATCAATTTCACCCCGGTGATCGATTTGCCCTCGGATGATGGTACTGCATAGATTTTACGTATCGTAAAGAACGTGATTGCGATCGATTCAGAATGTTTTCACATTACAGTCGATTTCGTATGTAATGGATTTTTTTTAATGAAAACTGACTCTCATTTTTATTTGCCACTTCGTTGAAGCTGTCCCAAAAGATGTCATGAGCTTCGCGTCTGAGATTTGATTCAGTTTCGTCTATTTCGTACTCTTACTCGAATAGTATTAAAATTATTTCGATATATCCACAAAATTTCATAATTGAGGGGCTTAGAACACAAGGGGTGTAAGTGACTTGACCGATTTCTCTTCTTAAACTTTTTTCTTTCGTGAATAACTCAGCGCACAAAAACGTTCTAATTCAATTTTGCTATAGAAACCGATAATTGTGGTTCTGACCTAGCGTCCAAATTGTCGAATAAGCTGGGAATATGTTTGCAATTAAGTTATGATGAAAAGCGAAAGTCGATGGAGAGAAATCGATCAAGTCACTTACACCCCTTGCATTCTAAGCCCCTCAATTGTAATAGAAAATCATTGACAGAGAAAACTGTTCAATATTCCATGCAGAAAACTTGATACTCTATTAGGGAATATTCATTCTGTACGGGAAATTTAATCATAGTTCCTTATTTTTTGTAGAAATGCGTTTATTACTATCTAAAATATATATCTCTATTTGCTTCATGCAGTTTCTTCAAGTTTCGTATGTATAAATAAGAAACCAAATATCCGCCAAACATCCGACCTCGAAGCTTACCGGATATCCAGTATCCGGTCAAACGACTATCCGTTTCATCACTAATAAGAATTATCTACCGGCCCTCATTATGCAAATTGAATCGAACGGTCAATTCGATCCCTATAACTATCACACCAAGCAAATTTTCGTATTTTGTAAATCGATAAAATCTTATGGAATCGAGTTCTTCCTCGAACGTCATGTGTTGCGAATTGCATATTTCGAAATATTGTCGAAATGTTTCCCATAGCAAAATATTAGGAATGCAACAAGCAAATTTATGCCGACAGCTTTCACCCGACTGTTTCTATAACAGCAAAATAGAGCTAACGAGCGAAATTCTGTTTAACTAGACTTTATAAGAGGGCCCATAATCTGATTTTAGAAATTTTTAGTTTCTCATGTTGTTCTATTCATGACTATACTGCCGTTCTATGCATAGTTGTCCCATGTTCCAAAATCAGTAACTGAGAAAAACGCAATCAAAGTTTTCTAGCATATATGGGGCTGTTCACATACCAAGTGGACAGAAAAAAGCATTATTTTAGACACCCCCCTCCCCCTCCGTGGACAAGCGTGGACATTTCTCCAGTTTTTGGAAGAAAATCAAGAGAATCCTATATTTTTCGCTCAAATCTAATTTCAAGTTTGTTTCAATTTTCTATTACATGTTTCCTTAATAGGATTGATAGTCTTATTAGTAACGATATGTTTTGAATTCACCGATGTTGTTATCATCGTGCTGTTCAAACCGTCTAAATTCTGTAATGTATTGCTAGTTTTGGATCGTTCAACACACCCGAATTGTCACTCAAACGAATAAACGTTATTTGTATTGACTACAATAAACTTTGTGCTTCGTTATTGGGAAGGGATAATGACAATGAATTGGTGGATTGAACACACTTTGGAAATAAAAACTGTTAATTAAAATTTACTTCTCCGCATCAAATATGTATTCCATGTAATTTAAAATTATATTAATTTTTGAGGGGTGAAAAATTTTAAAGGAAGGTTATGTCTAAAAATGATTTTATATTATAATAATCGGTTTTAGCGGTAATATCATAGTAGTTCAGTCGAGGTCAGGACTACGGGTTTCAAGTAATCAAATAATAAGTCAAAATTTCCATTCATTTTTTCTAATTTCCAACATGAACGTAATATGTCTCAGAATCCATTCATGTACATTCATGATCGCGGATTGCGAAGTATTTTCTCGTCTTACAGAAATCTTAACAGTAATACCAGATAATCGATATCTGGTGAGTAAGGCGGATGGAGTTTTAGAAGCGCTCTTGAAGCGTTCTAAATCGTTGATTCTAATACGTTCAGCTGCGAGCAGTACTTGTTGGAATTCATCGAGACTAGTTGCTTGGTAGAAGCTCATAATGCAGATTTTCTTCCAGTCCTACCAGACCCAGAGAACCTGCTTCGGGACTATATTCACCTGCCCAATATTTTTTTAACTCAACCTTATTGTGAATGATTTGCTCTTCACAATTTGCTACAAATATGTATTTTTAGGCTCCCGTGGCCGAGTAGGGGTCACATTCACCCCTATTCTGTATTTCGATCGATTCGAAATGTTTCGAACGACTTGATAGAATTTCATGCTGTATTCCGTTCAAGTTGTTTTTGCATTTCGTTCGATCTGCTTCTCTTCGAAAAATAAATGGGCAAAACATTCGAAATAGGGAAAACGAAATTATAACTCGAACGAAATGCAAATCCGGCGAGATGCAGAATCGGGGTGATTATCATGCTTGGGGTTCGAGATCGACTTGCACTGGGGTCACGCGTATTCTAGAGCTTTACACTCCTGAATACATTCAAGGAGTGTTCTTCGGCATAGAAATCTCAAATAAGTACTACTAATAAAAATGACGCAAGTAATACCTACGTTGAGAAGCCTGAAATTCCATTGGGAGCGTTAGTGCCATCCAAGTCAAGTCATGCATTTTCGTTGCGTTTATGAAACGAATCGTGGATTGAGATGCGTTGTTCCAAATATTTTTCGATAAAATAAACCCTTATTCAGGAGCCCGGTCGGATTTGAAGTTAGCACAATATTGCGTTCATTTATCTGATAGAGTCAAATTCAATCGGGTTGTGCAAATGTTGCAACCTTGCAAGCCACTAGAAGCGTATTACAAAAATTACCAGATAGCAATAAAGAAAAACATCATTGCAAGAAACAGATCTCCACAGACACGGTCCGTAAACTCATACAAGATGCTGGGAGCTCTCGGAAGGTAAATACGAAGCCGTTTTGTCATCAAGAGCAAAAGCTGAATCGAAACCTGCACATAAGTCGTGATTTTTCATACTACACAAAATTACAACATTCTTTGTGTCTTTATCCTGACAGAATATATGGTCCTCTATTACCGATTGGAATAAATTGATCGATGCTAGTTCATGCGCGTTTCTTTCAGAATATACATCTCCGGGAAGAAGTCCATCCATATGAAAAAATATGGATGTCTGACCGGGCAGCACTGCGACTCAGTCTATTTATTTTTCAATACAGGGTATTCAGGGTGGGCGTAAAGATAAAAATATCTTATAAATATAGAGCAGATCTCATTGAATTTTGACTATAAATATGAATGTTTTGTTTAAAAATATACTTTACGTGTCCACGTGGACATTATCTAAACCTCCTTAAAAATTCTTGGTGGGACAGTTATGCCTAGAATATCAACATGGGACAATTCAACTTCATGTTGTTTTTTTTTTTTGAAATACTGGAAACAAACAATACGGCTTTTTAATGTTTTCCGAAAGATTATGCATAAAAACATCGTTTTATGAAGAACGGAGTGATCTGCAACACCTTTGCAGAATATAAATCTCATTGTTAGTAGGCATTCACTAACATGCTGTACACGTGTTCTGTTAAACTTTTTTTGTGAATAAGTTCGTTCTTCCAAACCAGAAATGAGTGCATTAGCCCTGCTGGAAGTGAGGCATTAAATTCTTGTCAACATGGGACAATTTAGCTTGGTGTGGTTTTTTCAAAAGCTGGGAACAAACAATAACTTTTTTGTGTTTTTCCAGTAGATTAGGCATGAAAACATCGTTAAATTAAGAAAAGTGAAAATTGTCAAAAAGTAACATGGGACAACTGTGCGTAGAACGGCAGTATATTTCTTGAAAAAAATTCGCTCAATTTATTTACATTATTCATCTTATTTTTTAAATAAAATTAACAATACTTCATTAAACATTATGCCGGATGTGTCCAGCATTTTCAATTGGTCATTTAGCAAATGATATGCCTGAAGAATAAATTGTTCCTAGTGACAATATTTTGTTCGATTTCAAGTTATGGTCGGACAACTGGATGTGGTCATATAAAATAACTAACAATCTGAAAAAAATAATAAAACGGAAACATTAATGGAGATATATCTATTCTTACAATTAATTTTGGAGGTGATACTATCATATACCAGCTGGCGGGCACCTAGGAATATCTACGCGGGCAACCGCGGACTACCGTTTGGACATCCCTGCCCTACACTATATACTTCAATTCAACCGACTTTTCACATATCTTTGGAAGCCCAGAAAAATTGAGTGGTGTTATAGTTATGACACAAACTCGAGCGAATTCAGTATCTTTGTCTCCGTATTGCGTTGGGATGTATGCCCTCAACGCATACCATGAGTCTCGAGGTTTTGGCAGGCGTAATCCCACTAAAAGATCGCTTCAATTTATTATCTCTTCGGTTCCTCATCCGGTGTAAGGTTATGAACCCATTGGTGATCGGAAATTTTGAGCAGCTTAACGAGCTAAATTTTCTTTCAGGATTCATGAGCTCATATCATGAATTCATCTCCATGCAGGTTGATCCTTTTTCGTATACTCCCAACCGTGTTTGTTTTCCTGACTACATCAATTCCTCTGTACATTTCGATCTGTTCATGAAGGAGAAAATCCATGGAATTCCAGATTATCATCGATCGGGGATCGTTCCTACGATCTTCAATGCAAAGTATGGGCGTGTCAATTGTGATAATATGTACTTTACTGATGGGTCCTCTATGAATGAGTCCACAGGATTTGGAGTGTTCAACGAAATTTTTAGCACCTCCCACAGTCTTCAGAATCCTTGCTCTGTGTATATTGCTGGATTGGCAGCAATACATTGGGCGCTGGACAGCGTCGCCTCACGACCTGTTGAACACTATTACATTGTAACGGATAGTCTTAGCTCTGTCGAAGCTATCCGTTCAGTGAGGCCGGAAAAGAACTCGCCGTACTTCCTTGCGAGAATACGACAAATTTTGAGTGCTTTAACCAGACGCTGTTATGTCATTACCTTTGTCTGGGTCCCTTCACATTGCTCAATTCCGGGTAACGAGAGGGCTGACTCATTGGCAAAGGTAGGTGCAATTGAAGGCGATATTTATCAGCGTCAAATCGCTTTCAATGAATTTTATTCTTTAGTCCGTAAAAATACCATCGCTAACTGGCAACGTAAGTGGAACGAAGATGAATTGGGTCGGTGGCTTCACTCGATTATCCCTAAGGTTAGCCTCAAACCATGGTTCAAAAGTCTGGACTTAAGTCGGGACTTTATTCGCACCTTCTCTCGACTCATGTCCAATCACTGTTCGTTAGACGCGCTACTCTTTCGTTTTAATCTTGCCGATGGCAATATCTGTGCTTGTGGCCAAGGTTACCACGACATCGAACACGTTGTTTGGTCGTGCGAGGAGTATCTTGTTGCCAGATCGAATTTAGAAAACTCTCTTCGCGCTAGAGGAAGGCAGCCCAATGTGCCGGTGAGAGATGTGTTGGCTCGGTTAGACCTTGATTACATGTCCCAAATATATGTCTTCCTAAAAGCTATCGATCTTCGTGTGTGATTGTCCTTATATCCTTATATTCTCCTTTTCCTTTTCCTTCGCGAGAAATCCAATCCCTTCTTACTAACAATAGAATAAGGTGAAATGTAAATACATGTTAGATATAAGATAGGCTTAAGAATTGAGTAAGATGAATGTGAGTGCGAATGTGAGTGTGAACATTGTCAACATATCCTTATATCCCATCCTTTTCCTGAAACAAAATGTCACCCTTCTAAACTCGAGCAAGCCGCGAGTAATCGGTTCTCTACTTCATTAACATTAGAATTAATAAAAAATGTTTATATATACTTGTAACTATACAGATAGAAGTTTGGCTCCTTTAAACTTATGTAACTGAGCCAGTAAAAATAAACGATTTAATTAAAAAAAAAAAAATAGTTATGACACAGTGTTGCAGGAAAAAAAATGGAAATAGAACGGTCTTTGAGAAGCGTTATCCATCAACATTCATCATAGATGTTATCGAAACTTTCGTTTCAACCGATTTGGTGAGTGCACTCATTGCGAGACAAAGTTCAAAGTTTCTGTTCACTTTTTACTTGAGTTTACTGTATGAATCTATATATATATATAAATGGAGTGATGTCTGTCTGTCTGTCTGATTCTTATAGACTCGGAAACTACTGAACCGATCGACATGAAAATTGGTATGTAGGGGTTTTTGGGGCCGGAAAGGTTTTCGTGATATTTTGAGACCCCTCCCCCCTCTCTAAGGGGGGGCTGCCATACAAATGAAACACAAATTTCTGCATTACTCGAGAATTAATCAAGCAAATGAAACCAAATTTGGCATGTGGAGGTTTTAGGATGCAATAAATGTTTCTATGGTGATAAGATACTCCTTCCCCCTCTCTTAGAGGGGGCTGCCATACGAATGAAACACAATTTTATGCATTACTAGGAAATTAATCAATCAAACGAAACCAAAGTTGGCATGTGAAAGTTTTAGGGTGCAATAAATGTTTCTATGATGGTTAGACAGTCCTTCCCCCACTCAAAGGGGGGGCTGCCATACAAATGAAACACAAATTTCTGCATTACTCGAGAATTAATCAAGCAAATGAAACCAAATTTGGCATGTGGAGGTTTTAGGATGCAATAAATGTTTCTATGGTGTTAAGATACTCCTTCCCCCTCTCTTAGAGGGGGCTGCCGTACAAATGAAACACAAATTTTTGCATTACCCGAGAATTAATCAAGCAAATTAAACCAAATTAGGCATATGGAAACTTTAGGGTGCAATGAATGTTTCTATGGTGGTTAGATACCCCTCCCCCCTCTCTTAGGGGTGGCTGCCATACAAATAAAACACAAATTTCTGCATTACTCGAGAATTAATCAAGTAAATGGGCGGGTCGAAGTTTGCCGGGTTAGCTAGTAATTGATACAAACTTTATACGGAGAAAGGGTCGGCTAAGAACGTCGTCAAAAACGTATCAGGCTGGCTTTACTGCGAGAAGTCAGGAATTCGTCTACTTGAAAAGCCAAATGCGGTTTCCGATTTTGGCAAACGGAATATTATTTTCCATATTTTTGAGCAGACATAGTAATGTCGCATTCCTTTGCAATCAATTTCATTTTTCTAATTCTATATTCGTCAGCATTGGCTGTTGTCCATAAAACTTGAGGGACATCATTTGGCATTGATTGTTCATTTGATTCAATTTTAGAATTGCTTCTCCGGTTTCAATTGAAATTATTTGTCATTGAAACGCCTTTGATATCCGCGTGGTATCTGCCCTTGAGTTAAGAAAACGAAATATAAAGAGTTTCTATTTTCACGTCATGAGGAGATATTTGAATAAATTACATTCCGTCGCTAGCACTCTCCATAAACAGTGCAAAGATCGAAAATTTTCCATCAGTACTCCCCTCATGATTATAAATTTCCCTCGTCCAAAATTTTGCTTTCTGATGTTGGGTACCGAACCCTTCCCCGGCACCCTTTGCGCGAAAATCGATGCGATTCATCGTTTGTGTAGTACAACAGCATTCGAAATCAGCGACTCGGAATAGAGCGGGTACATGGTTGTGTGAAAATGCTGCTGTTCACCCAGAGTAAAAAGTCAGCGAACTCTCAACAAATGCGTCCCACCCGCCGTCTGCCGCGCCCACTTTCCGTACTCTGACGGTGCATCTGCTTAATAGGCGCGCTGATACGTTTTAGTATTAAAGCTGCCCGCTCGAGAAATTTACCTAAGACGGATGCGGAGCAGCCAACTATATTCAAATTGGAAGTGGTCCAAAAGAAAATTTACCGAAAACAGAAGGTGCTCGGTCTGGTAGTAGCGAACGGGGATGAGACACACATCGATGACAACGGAAAGTAACACACACTGTCGATGGGACTCTGACCTCCGCGAAGTTCAACGGCGGCTGTTTGGAACTTTCGGTGCGGAACGCAAGCTATCGATTTGATGGAGCCACGGACTCGCGTTCAATTTGGGGAGGATGACTCAACCGTACCGTCTTTCAATCTACGCGAATGGATGGCTTGGATGGATCGTAATGTTTATAAAGTAACCGGCAACAGATGATAATGGTAGCGAACTATGTATGGATTATACCGACTTTCAATAGCAAACCGCATCACCTCTCAAAGCAGGACGCTTCAGGCGGATTTATACAGTAGCATTACGCCATCAATCAGAAACGTAGGATGTGGGTATAAATGAGGGAAAGAAAGTGCAGATGATTGAATTTTCAGCAGGCTGTCATTAGGCCGATATTGCTGATACACCTTACATGTTTTATTACCGTCGTGCAATAGTGGAGAAGAGTTTGTATTACGTGTTAAACGATTCGGAATTGATGCACTTCGCGGTCTTATCGTTATGTTTTCGTGCGTCACATTGGCAGCACTCATTGCAACGATCCAACTATTTGTTACTTGTAAATTGATAAGCGATGAAAAACGGTTTATAACATTTTAGACACAGGGTGGCCACTCAATATCATTTTTCGAAGTCCCGCATTTTTCACGACTTTTTCCCGCAGATTTCACGAAATTCCCGACTCTCAAAAAATAAAATTTAATAATATTGTGTCGTTAATTAAAAATTGATTTTTGAAATCCGAATTGCGGAAATATTTCTACTTTATTGTTTCCAAGTCCGCAAGTGACAAAAAACTGGACGGTGTGTTTCTCAGCAACTGACTTTCAATTGGATGTAGGGTTCAGGAGATACGGATGGGATTGTTTCTTAAATATATACAGCTGTGATCTGGAACCTAAAACGTTTTCAAATTTAAAAAGATTCATCTATTAGAATAACTGACCAGAACCTAATTGATCATATCCAAACATAATTCGAGCATGTCCCGGATACCCTCTTGGAACAGTTCTTGATTTGAACCAAAAATTTATAATGCGACTCTTCTATGCAATCGAAATCCTACAATTAATTCGATGTAAGTCAAATTAAGTAATTAAGTTACTTGAATCAAATACCGGATGCCTGAATAATAAGAATAAAACCAGACTTGTTAAAATAACGCTGGACAAAAATGCTTAGTAAAAATAGGAGCATGTGAGACGAGATGCGGAGTAGCTCAACTCTTCCGCTCAGGGTGCGAAAGTTTCACTCGACGCCACTGACAGGAAGTAATTAGCAATGACTCCTTTTTTTTAATGCGTCCCATTTTTATTTTTATTTTAAGGACTTATGTAAACTAGTGTGCATGCATGCATCCTTGTAAAGTCATCTGAATTATAACCCATCATATATAATGCATATTAAAACACAATCTCTGTGTGAGATTGCTTATATTATGAACAATTAATGGAAGAATGCAATGGCAAAAATAATATGTGTTTTACTATGTATAACATCGTGACGTGACTTTCAATACAAATTGGTTATTGATTTACGGTTTTCTGTGAATGAAAATAGTAAACGCATTTGAAAAATTCGTACAGCAATACTATATACAGCACTACTATATCCGAAAAATCCTTTTAGGACAACTTTTCTGAGGGCATAAGCTTCCCAAAAATGCAAAAACAACTTTTGGCTTCCAGACCGCGGACCCACGTATCTTGAGTATCTTGAGTGAGCATTGCACCCGTAATGGATGAGCAATTACGTTACAGCATCAGTAACTCCTCCGTCATCCGTGATTGTATCGTACACGACTCACTGTGTCGAAAGACTTTCCTCGGGTTGGTTTACTAGAAAGCCCTTTTCGTTGATAGAAAATCCTTCCTCCAATGATACATTGCCATGCGATAGAATTAGAGCTTTTTTCCACAAACAAGGTCAAATTTGGAAGCTTCTTCGACTGAGCGATAAGTTTCATCCAAGAATTGTTCAATCTTTGACCTTTTATTTGATAAGCAGATAATATAATTTTAGCAGAAGACGTTGAACACAATTTTCCATACTCATTCTTTATTTTATGTGCACAAGCGCCAGGAAAATGTTGTTTATCGACGAATACTTCCAACCATAACTCCATCTGTTTCTTCGCTATATCCGGAATGTTGAAAATCACATTCAGTGTAATACACATTAAGTAACGAGTAATGGGATATGTCAAAGGTCGATCGTATGAACAAATTCTCTAATGATTTAGATTTAACTTTTTTTAGTCGTTCGGGCTTCATAATTTTCTCCATAACAGCCTTTGCAAATTCCGTTAGTTCATCGAAAAGTAGAGGTCTGATATTCATGCAAAAACGATTTAACTGTCTATGCTGTCGTAACACAAAAAGTCAATTTTGATCCCAGCAGCGTATGATCCACAGCATTCTCGCAAATCTCGAATACCTTTGACCGGAAAAAAAACTGAAACGAAACTCCGTTTAAAGTTTGGATGGCTTTGAATAAGCTTATTCTCCACTTGTTTCCTTACCTCGCCATCAAACCTGTGGTAGCATTTGACTTGCAACACGCTCGTTCTCCACCCAGCGAACATCACAAAACTTCAACGGAAATACAGTTGAACCCGCTACGGCCGTGTAATATGCCCTACTCAGAGTAATATTTTTAAACAGACTGTACAATGCTGTAAAAAAGTCATTCAAATTGCATTTGGTTTCTCTCAGCTCCTCTTTGGAATAATTGTGAACCGTATGGAGTCCGCAGCTTTCAATGTTGAGAATTCTGTACGATGGGTTTGATGTAAGTTCTTGAACCTCGCTTGTAAAATTCTTAAACATTTTCCAGCTTACTGCTAGGCCATCCATGAAACATTGAATTCTTTAACAGAGTAGGATTTTTGATAAACACGGATTCGAGCTGTAACCAATGAGGTACATATCGAGGCGAAGCAGTAGGCGGAGTATACTTGTATTCGCATGCAAAATTTCGTGTCGTAATTATTTGCGTTCTCTATGAAATGTATATGAAAGAAACAAAACAATGGTCAAAATACTCACGGTTTCATTATGATTTGAACTCAATTTCTCATGAAATCTTGCAACGGTTTGTTTTTTAACAGATGGCAATTCTATTGTTACTTATTTCCATTATTTATATGGTAAAAAGGTCCAGAGAGCAGTTGTATTCTTAGTCCTCGGAACCATTAACATTTCCGGTGAAATGCTGCTTAATTGAACACTATTTTCCCACATCACACACACTGACACTGAGAGCCATAATAATATCAATATAGTATGGTAAAACTAATGAAAGTTCGTTCGTTTCTATGGCCGTGGGGGAGTGAAAATATTTTGCTGAAATATTACTTTTATTCGCATTTTTCAACGTAATTTCACAAATATCCACTGCATGCTGTCACATTATATTCATAATCAGCGGGAACTTCAATGAAACGTATGTTTTTCATTGATAAAACACATACTGAAAATAGCATTATCACATAGATTTGTGTAGGCAATCGAATATAAACACAACGACTTACGTCAATATTTGAGAAATAGTTATGGCAGCGCATGCTATGTCGCTCGAAGAACCACCATCTTCATTACCTTTTTTCCAGTTCATTGAGCTGTAACGTAACGCGCTAACAAAATGTCACTGTAATTTTAGGCGGCAAAAAAAAAACACTGAGCCAAAAATCCCGACTTTTTCCTTCATTTTTCCTGATAAATTTTAATTTCCAACTTTTCCCGCGTTTCCCGCTTTTTTTTTGGCCACCCTGTTTTAGACATATCACAGGTCATTATATCATAAAAATATTCAACAGAAGGTCTGTGACGCTATATTCTGTGAAAGCATTCCAAAGCGATAAAAATGATTTTGAACAATATAAACAACAGACTACATGACTGGAATAACCGGAATATGATTTACGAGTCGATAGCACATATTTTGTCTCGCGTCACAACGCACAGCCGTGACTAATTGGAGCTTCTATGAGGTTCGCAGGCGACAATAACGAACACTTCCGCGCCACCTGGGTGAATGTTCTATTTTTATCATTTATCATCACGATTCCATTACGAACGAACAAAGCAGTTCAGAAGACGAAACAGCTGTGAGAATGAAGCCATGATGAAAGGTTATGTTCAGTCATGAGGCCACGGCCTGCAGGAGCATAAAATACTGTTGGTCAGCTATATCATTTTTTTTTTTGGAAAACATTGGTAGGGTAAATGGATGCTTCAATTGCCAAATCGATTAACTCCATAAAACAAGATGTTGCGAAAAATGATACAATATTATATGTTGTTTTTTAAAATTCTTTTCAGATTACAAGTTCGAAAATACGATGTAGAATGTATTATTGCAAACGCATATTTGATCTGACGACATATAGAAAGTATAAGATGGAATAAACTTGGAGCATTTGTTATCATTACTACATTTTTTTCGTGATTAGGGAAGTTTTGGAAAGTGAAAGCCAATTATCAATTCAAATCCAGTCTTTGAATATTTATGAAATTTGAAAATGTTTTTTCAGATATTAAACGTCCATTTCTGTTTCTGTATCTTACATCATTCATTATATTATGCTTTGGACATTTCGGTCCCATTTATCAGGATTGCGGCTTCTTTTTCGTTCAGCCGAATATTTTGCCGCGATTCTTTCATTGCTGTGATCAAATGACGAATCCGAATAAATACAAAACCGTTTCCGATTTTCTCGAGCCTTCTGACAGTAATTTGAATTGAAGAACCATCCGATTCATTAATTTCCCTACTCAAATAATTGTTATGACCATCATCCAATGTTATAACATCATCATCATCCAATGTTATAACGATTTAATTTTTTTTTTAACAATTCACACTAAATTAGAAATTTACAAGAATCTGTACTTGTAGCAGTTCGAATACAACTATTTTTCTCGAACTTTGTTCGGTACGGTGTCGACAACTGGATATATTAGTTTGTATGAGGCAAATTATTTTCTATCAGATTAGTTGGCCAAAAGGCAGTTTTAAATTGCTAAAATTTGTTTGATTTTTATTGCGTTATTTAATAACTTGAAGTACGTTGTCCTGACCCTAATTTAAACTATTTTCTATAAATTTTCAGATATTCTCACCAAAACTTACCATTATAATATAAAACTATCATGAGACACCTGCAGGCAAAAGAGATTTTCATTTACATAGAGAACTAATTTAATTTGGGAAAAATAATTTTGATTCATAATTTTCATTTTGAGAGTGGGTTCATTCCTTCTGCAAACCCATATTGCCATGCTCACTCCCCCAATTCGTAATACGAAGCTCAATGCCGTCAACGCGAATAACGAAATTAAACGAACAACTTACAGATGTCTCCGTAGGAGAGGAAAAATAGTGCAGCGAGTTAACTAGATTTTTATTATGACATAAATACATTATAGTATGGAGTTAATCAGATTGGATTCTGACATAAATTATTTATTATTCAATGGCTAAAAAGATTTTGTCATTTAGTGGTGTTAATACTTATCATCAAAGAAATTTGTTTTAAATATTTTCAGTTAGGAGCTAATCAGGTGCTTTAATGTTAAAATTTAATAATATTCAAAAAATGAAAAATGGAGTTGATCGATTTGGCAAGTGAAGCATCCAAATGATCTTGGTTTGTCCGATTTAGGGTGTTTTCACGCAACTAGTGAATGCAAATAGATTTTTCTTCATGAAAATCACATATAATCAATACGAGTTTGAGTTTGTTCAAAAACCCCAAGTCTCTAGTTGCTAATACTACCATAAGGCATTGAAATTATTCAAATTTTTATGTTTTTAAACGATTTTCCTCAAAGAGAAATTATAATCATGGTTTCTCCACCTATGATCATGATTTGTCCAAAAAATGATAATGGTTTGTCCGGTTTTAGAAATCATCATTTTCGAATGAAAAAATCGAATTTTCAAGTAGATGTTGAATTTCTCATTTCTTTAGTTTACTGTCGTCATATTGATTCATTCATAATCTAAGCTTTCTGCAGAATATTGCCCTTATTGAGCATTTTAAAAGTGTTCACCTCAACACTCTCAACACAGAGAATCTTTATTTCTGCTATGCGCGAAGGACACCATAAGCAAACTGCAGCGCGCCAAGCAGTTGTCATAGAATTCATGTGGACAAAACAACATTAGTGAATCGGAATCGGACTCATGATCAGAATTGAGGTCATCGAAATGCGTTAGTTACATGGTTTAGCTATGTAAATCTGATACAAATGTTGTGCAAGCATGATGTTTACAATATTTGTAAGTGTTATAATCCAGAAAAGATCTGAATACGTGGCAAATAATCTGGTGATTGATTGAAAGTTATCTCAAATGAGGGGCGCATTGACATAAATAGAAGGTGGATTTTATAATCCTTCAAAACATGTGAATTGGTAAAAATATACTATAAAACTAATGTAAATAATAAAAAAGACAATTTTGTTCAAATAAATAAAATTCGAATACCAGATTTGACACAGGTGCGCTATATTAGAGCATTTAAAAAAGTGAACAAACCATGATCATATTTTCACCTGGACAAACCAAAACCATTTACCTTATATGCTATAGTTTGGTAGCAAGCAGTCGATGTAGAATATTTTTTAAACAATGTTTGTGAAGAAAATTCCTGTTGTTAATACGGTGTTTTTTTTTCAAAACTCTCCGTTTTCCGATTGTCGAGGATAATTTTATTTGCGAGCTAATATAGGGAAAAATGTCCGATGTTCAATTTTACGTAACTATACAATAAATCTGTTCAAGTACAAGAATTTTATGTCAGGCTTTTACCTGGGCTGATGTACTCATTTCTAGTTTGGAAGAACGAACTAATTCTCAAACAAATAAAAAAAAAGTTTTACAGAACAAGTGTACACCTTGTTAGCGAATGCCCAAAAACAACGAGAGTTATATTCTGCAAAGTATTGCAGATCACTCCCATCTTCATAAAACGATGTTTTTGCACAATCTTTTGGAAAAACACAACAACAAAAAAAAGGTTTGTTCCCAGTATTTCAAAAAACAACATCAAGTCCAATTGTCCCATGTGCATATTCTAGGCATAACTGTCCCACTATGAATTTTCAACCCTGTAACAAAGCTTGATCAATTCAAATGAGGATATCTTTTCACAATTAATTAAACAATAGCTCTCTGCATACAAAAAACTCAGTGTACTGCTAAACCGAAATGCTTGAAGCTTCTGGTAGACAAATATGCTAGAAAACTTTGAATGCTTTTTTCTCAGTTGCTGATTTTGGAACACGGGACAACTATGCGTAGAACGGCAGTATACGAAGTAGAAATAGCATTGATTACCTATATTTAATTCTTCCAAATCTCAGTCTTTTGAGTCAATTCAATTTGTTTACTCTTTTTTTTTATCATAGCTTTTGTAGACCAATACAATGCTGTTATAACCAAATTATTGACTAATCTAGTTAAACGAATAATTCGGCTTTTATATGCTTCATAGAACGTTCGAGCGAGATTTTTTATTATGGAAAAAATGAGGAAATAAATCAGAAAGTTCTCAATTTTGCGAACTTTAGAATGAGACAAAAATGTTATTGCTGATCATGTTGGGTGACTTATGTTTGGAGAGCTACGGGCAACGATTCGCTGAGATAAAGTGAAAGATTTTAAAGACTTTCTGAAGAAGCCCTTAGGATGTTTACGTTGGTATCGATGTAGAAGAAGCTGAAAAACGATTTGATGCAGCTAGGAATCTGTCCTACAAATCGATTTGTCCTGACTTCTATATTGAACTCGTGAAACAGATGTCAAAGCGATCCCGTTATCGAAGCTGCGTCTTTGATTATCAAATGGCAAGGCAGCACATTAGTAGTAGTGATCGCTTCATACATAGCTGACTGCGTTTACGCTGTCGCACTTGAAGATGCAGAAAAGTGTTTGAATGACGGTGGGTTTAGATAAAAGGTTTTGTTTCGACACGACAAATGAAAATTATTTGCGACACTGTTCGGCGTGAAGCGGTTTAAATGCGCGACAACGGATAAGTATTTTGCGAGATAAAAAATGATAACGAGAGGTGTGTTAGGTCCGACAGTATATTTTCGAGTGTTTTGTTCGTTCGTGTTACAGCCTTATACACTGCGTTTCACAACTATAGAACCACTCATTTTGACGTAGGACTACGTCTTTAATTTCTATATAGGGGGGTCACTCTACGAAAAATGTAACGTTTATTAAGAGTTTTCAAATGTATATTATGCAGAATCGATCTTACGATATATGTTATAATATATACCATTAGACGGCAAATTTATCCAGCATTTTTTTCGCCTGAGACATCAACAGTCGAAATAATAAAACAAGTGAGCAGTTTAACAAATAGAAGAGGTATGTTTTGCGAGCGGAGGTGAAGGTAAATCATGTATTATACATTCTTTCTTCCAACTTCGTTCCCATGAATGCTGTATGTAACACAAAATGGCGTGCAATAATTCTTTCTATCTAGCAAGTTAGCAAGAAGTTAAAGTAATCAGATGCAAGATTTCATGCATCACTTAAACATCATGCAAGATTTCATCAAAGCAACGAGGAAAGTGTCACCCATGCAGTGATCGTTCATTAATTAAGAAGAGGCAGCGATTATCATGCGAAGACTTATTGAGATCTGCATTACATCGCATCACAAAAAAGAAACGAAATCAAATATTAATATTTTTCATGGCTCATATTCATAACTCTCAATGACTCAATTCCTTCTATGATAGATTGAGCAGTAGAACCAATACGACTTGATTGTGATAGTCTGCAAGCGAACATTATTTCACCGAAAAAGCTACTGCACTCGATGCCTTAGAACAAGACTAATAATAAGAAAAAGACAATGGAAAGAAATCACAATACCATAGCTATCTATTGAAAATAAAACAGGTTCATGATTTTATGTGTATTTTACCTCAAAATATCACGAAAGCGTGAGTATTTTCAACTTGTTTTTTTCGTTTCTTCCCCATAAATTTCATAGTCAATGTAATCAATGACGATATTTGTTTTTGTTTACCGATTCACATATACTTCATCTACCATTCCACTCTGTTATTTGTCCCACTGATATTCATTAATCATTCTCAGTTAGAAGTTGAACTTCTTGCCAGAAGCTTTTGTCTTTCTTTGTTCGTTACAAACCGTTTGAAGGTTATGAGTACATACAACGAACGGCCCTATTCAGCTACCATTTAGAGTTTCAAAAGAGTTAAACTAACAGATTTCTGAACAATGAAAAGAATTACATTTAAAATAACCAAGGGTTCTGAACAATCACAGTCCTACGTCAAACTTCCATGCCCCTAGGCTCAGACTAGGATTGGGCGATCTTGAGAAAAAGATCGATCTTGATGGATCGATTTTCTAAACGGCGTAGGAATCGATTCACCGATTAAATCGGTACCAAAGAATCGATCTTTGCTGAATCGATCTTTGAAAAATCGAACACCTTTTTTCCAATTTATTGACTTGTTTTATATAAGTTTTGCCTTTTCTTTAAACATGAAATAAACATTTCACATTTCTATCCAAAAATCAAAGGCATTTCATTTTGATATTCAGAATAAAGGTTATAACACAGTCCAAAAAAACTATTTTCCAGGCCATTCATCTTGAACCGTCATGGAAGTATTTAATTGAATAAATCTTGGTAGTAGTTCCAGTTCTAGTAGTTTAGTTCTTGTTTTGTAATGACCAAACTTACAAAACTACTCCTCAAAAATCACAAAAAGATCAAAAATAAAAAATCGATTTTCGCGATTTTTTTTTTGAGTAGAAGGAATATGATCCAAAACATCGGAAATCGAAAAGGAAAAGATCGATCTTCTAAATATCGATCCAAGTTCGCCCAATCCTATTCACTATCACTAATTTGACATCTTCGAAAGCTATCCAAATGTTGACATTATGTTTATACAATTGTTCAAGTGGTGAGATTGAAAGCGACGTACACTGAAAAAAAAACTCTGAGATCGAAAAAATCGAAAGAAAAAGATCGATTTTCACATTTTTTTCGGGTAGAATGAATCGATTAAAAAAATCGGAGATCGAAGTGGAAAAAATTGATCCTCTGAAAATCGATTCAAGATCGACCAATCCTAGCTCAGACCCTTCTACTTTTTTCTAAGTTTCCAGAAGTCTAAGTAAGAAGTCGGTTGAATTGAAGTATATAGTTTAGGATATAATGACTATCTTCATTTATAAAACTGGTCATTTGAACTTTATTGTTGTGTTCAGACGCGCAAGAAAAAAACTAAAACTCCAGTGTTTCATAATTATAGAACCAGATGGAGAAACTCTCACTCATTTACAAAACTAACGTCAAGTTGACATGAATTACGATAAGTTTCTAATTCGTAGGTCATCTTTAGTTCTCAATCAGTTCAAATAACCCATTCGGGGTGATTGCGACCATGCTGCACTATGTTGTAGTGTATATCTCGTTCTACGCAGAAGATACTGCTCATCTAAGCTCTTCAAATGACTCATACAAATACTCACATGTACTATTCGTCCGATCACTTCTCATAAGTTCCTGACATGGTTTCGATTCTATAGTTGTGAAACGCAGTGTATAGGCAGACCGGTGGCTATCGGCTTTACTGGCTTGGGGTACAATAAAAGGTTCTTTCGAACTGGACAATTGAGTTTCTACAGATTTCTTTACACTTTTGGATGCTGTGATAAAAGATACTACGATATATTCACATGTGACTATTTCAAATCAGCCTTTGGTTTTACGGACATTTGTTTTGCGGATTGAAACAGTTTGAAACAGGAGTCAAATTTGTTTTGTTTGAATGGAGTATGAAGATTAAACAGGTTTGAACCCGGTAGTCATTACTGCCCAAACAAAAAAGAAAATAAGGATATTTGAGGATACTGTGGAAATTAAAATTAAAGAAATTAAATAAATTACCTTCGATAATTCCTCAGCCCCCCTGTACATCACAATTACTCCACTTATCTATGATGCATCAATGGACGGAATCGGTAAAGATTGTTTGAACGACAGATGAGCTGATTTATATTACTACTTACTATCTCCGCGAGAGCAAAATATAAACCCCTATTCTGTATTTCGATCGATTCGAAATATTTCGAACGACTTGATTAAATTCCATTCTGTATTCCGTTCGAGTTGTTTTTGCATTTCGTTTCATCTGTTTCTCTTAGAACATTAAAGGGGCAAAACGTTCGAAATAGGTGAAGCGAAATTATAGTTCGAACGAAACAACGATTTCGACGAAATGGAAATCCGTCGGAATACAGAATAGGGCTGATAGTGTCGAGAATGCAGCGTTTGTATATTTTGATAAATGAAACATAAGAAAGTAATGATGATGATTAACGGCCAAAACATTCCACGCCCAACGTGGGGCTCGAACCCACGACCCTGAGATTAAGAGTCTCATGCTCTACCGACTGAGCTAGCCGGGCTGGTCGGGAAAAGGCCAACATCGTCGCAACATGAATGACGCAAACACACGAGCGGACGGCAAGAAATCATCAAAATGACCGAGTGGTTCTTCCAATTGTTTCAGAGTTGAAATTAATTGACCCTCGCCCGAGAGGGCAATGCATGTAGCAAGCAACATAACCGCATGCCCGCGTTTCCCCCTTCCCCCCGTGAGAGCGCACACATAAAGAAACATCGAAAAGCGCCGAAATGATGGATGGTTGAATGGCGATGAGGAAGTCGTGTACGCAACACACGCTCGTCGTTATTGTTGAGTTGAGATATAAATGACTAATGAAGGTGAATGCCGGGGATGAATATATGTTTTCGGGTATATACATCACACAACAACTGCGCAGTAGATTGTGGACCCAATCCAATCACCTCAGACCACTGGAAAGTGAACCGTTTCGATGGGAGGCGACAAAGACCGAGCAAAACAATCGACGGTTTTGTGCGCTGCACTCAATTGATCGTTACAAGTTAATTAATTCTTGTTTTTATAGATTCTAGTAAATACGGCGACAGGCAATCAGCGTCGGCAAATCGAATCAGTGTCTACACTTCAGGAAGTTTCCGGCCTGGAATGAGATGAATCGGTTCGGGGTGTCTGTGTTATTAATGAATCAGAGTACTAAATAAACAACAAACAGGCTACGGATCGCCTTAGTGTGGTGTCACTGGGAAAATACAGCTTCATGAGAAAAAGTTTAATATTGTTCTTCCGTGAAACAATATATGCCAAAATTGATTAATTCCAATCATGTTCAAAATTTCCGAGCATATATTTTCCAACAAAATAAACAATGAAAAAGGATCGCGGCCATCAGTTTGCATTTTACACGACAACGAGTCCAGAATGAAAGCCATTAAATAAAACAAACAAAGCAAAACAACAAAACAAAACACCCATCCAAAACAAACACGAGAGAGAGAAAAAAGAAGCTACCAAAGCATACATAAACTCACAGATGCAACTCGTCGCCTTCGGTGGGGGTTTAATTTTTGGTTATAGCTTGTGGGTGGCGAACTGAAGTGAAATGGGATTGGTGACGGGAACTGAGTGCAATACCCCACAATGAACGAGAACTGGTACGAATTGTCGCTCTCTCTCCCTCTCTGTGTACGTTCGGATGCGCGACGGCCCTAAACCGTTTTTCGATCCAACATAGCGACGAACGGGAGAAAAGTTATCTTTCACCCGTTGGTTGTGGTATGTTTTCATTCGCACCCGCACACACATCCAAAGCTAACGGCATGGCGGACATCGACAGCATGCAACAGAGAGCAATCGCAAACCCTGAGGACAGACAGCAGAGCGGGCGCAGTCGGAATCCACTCGCTGTTCATAAACAAAAATGGTGGACTCTGGTGATGATTTTGTTGTTGGAAGCTGTCAAAGATGTGGCTCTTTCTGAATGAATATTGCTCATCGTGGGGTTACTGTTCTTAGCGGAATTATGTCGCATTTCTTGAGTGTGTTTGTTTTTGTCGTTTATTTGTACCATGACGACGAATATCGGAGATTCTAAAAGAGTACAACGCAAGTTGAGGAATGTTTTCAGAAGCACTCGCTACTTATTCAGTCACCAAACAGAACAAGGATAGGGGGAGAAATGTAAATTTTCAAACTTCGAATTGAGTCTATTTTGCTGCCTACACGTTTATACTTGTTCACACATGTGCACTAACACACAGCTCCGCATTTTATTAATTCTCATGGTTGCCAGAATTCTGAAAAACAAATTTTTCTATATTATTCTTTTAATTCTCTTTTAAATTTATTTACGATCAGCAATGAACCGATAGTTGAATCTCATGAAATGTTCTAGTGTTTTTATTGACGTGGGACTACGTCTAACCGGAATATATGGAGGGTAAAATGAAAACCTAAACACAGAACATGCAAGAAAAAGTGAAAGATTTCGAATGCTTATAGCTCGAACATTTCGTACTGGATAGGAGAGATGTTTGCATCAATTGATAGGGAATATTTCTACGCATCTATCGCAACTAACAAAATGTTGTTTTTCATTAGATAAACAATTGAATAACTGTAAAATATTAGGCGTTATCTAAACGCCCTAACTGCATCGTTTTGATTGGCCCGATTTACGGTTTCCCTAACACAGCCATCAAAACCAAGCAGCCTTGGGGAAATCGGCATTGCAAATACATGAAATTAGGGGAACTTTTGTTCTCATCGAAAAATGTTCCCTAACACAGACTTTAAAACCAAGCAGCGAAATCGGCATTGCAAACACACGAAAGTAGGGGGAGCTTTTGTTCCCACCGAAATGTGTTCCCTAATAGAGATTTCTAAACCAAGGTGCCTGGAGAAATCGGTATTTCAAATTCATGCATGTCGGGGGTATTTTTGTTCCGACTGGAATGTGTTTCCCTAACACAGACTTCAAATCCATGGAGCGTGGGGAAATCGGCATTGCGAATTCATACAAATCGGGGGTATTTTTGTTCCGATTGAAATGTGTTTCCCTAACACAGACTTCAAAACCGAGGTTTCTGGGGAAATCGGCTTTGCAAATAAATGCAAACTGCGAGTACTTTTGTCCTCGCTTGCCTTTGTGCAGAGTGGAATATGTCTGTCCTAACATGATCTTCTAAACTTAGGAACCTGGGAAAATCGTGCAGACACTAGAAGCGAATGAACTTCCCAGTTTCAAGCAAATTCGAGATTCGAGAAGTATGTACACTTTTGGGATGTAAACTTCAGAGGGAAATGTAAAATAAAATAATCGTTTGATAATTTTTTTTGTCTTTATTGGAAAGATTTTCAGCCTTAGGCTGGTTCATCAAACGTTTGATAATTCTTCCGTACATATATTTTGTTCTAGTCATCATACCAAACGTAAAAGGTCCGTCATTAAATTTACTTGTAACGAAGAACAATCAATCACAATAAATGAATTGACTTTACATGGCATTTGTTCATTTTTTTCACTCACAGAGCAAATATATTGAACTCAATTGAATTTGGAAACTGTTTCATTCAATCAAGAATTTAATCAATACAAACGAATGATTGCTAAGCTAAGGTAGTTCCACGTCAACCTTGCGTTTATATCATAGATATAACCCATCCATTTTTTTTTTTCAAATAATCTGTTGGGTTTTATTGGGCCAAATATTTTCAACTGACTATAAACATTTTTAAAAGTGCCAGCTAATCCCAATGTTCTTAAATCCAAACTAAATCAAATTCATCGTTTTAATTTTATTCAAACAAATATTGAAATCTTTTCGAATGTACGTTAAATTATAGGCAAAACCGATTTCATCTACCATATCACTCCTAGGTCGTGCTTTACAGCAATATAAACGAACATATTCTAGACTATTTCTCTTCTGACTGCAGTCAGCTGCTTGACAGCCCACATTTGGCGAATTGATTTCCGCATAAAGACTCGATGCGTTCTTTAGAAATAGAAAAAAACAGACTTTTCATTGTTCGTCTTACCCATACTGGCCCATACAGTCCATTTCACCTCGCCAATACAATTATTACAATAATTTGTATTATGACGTGGGCCTACGTCTTACCGTATAAAGTGAAAACCTGAACACAGAATATGCAGAAAAAAATGAATGATTTCAAATACTTATAACTCGAACATTTCTCACTGCATCCGAAAGAAGTTTGCATCAATTCATAGGGTATATTTCTACGCATCCATCGTAACTAATAAAATGTTATTTTTCATTAGATAAACAATTGAATAACTGGAAAATGTTAAGCGTTATCTAAACGCCCTAACTGCCTCGTTTTGATTGGCCCGATTTACGGTTTCCCCAACACAGCCATCAACACAGTCTTGAGGAAATCGGCATTGCAAATACATGAAAGTAGGGGGACTTTTGTTCTCACCGAGATGTTTTCCCTAACACAGACTTCAAAACCAAGCAGCGTTGGAGAAATCGGCATTGCGAATACATGAAATTAGGGAGAGCTTTTGTTCCCACTGAAATGTGTTCCCTAACAGAGATTTCTAAACCAAGGTCCCTGAGGGAAATCGACATTGCAAATACATGTAATTCGGGGGTATTTTTGCTCCGACTGAAATGTGTTTCCCTAACACAGACTTGAAATCCATGGAGTGAGAGGGAAAATGACTTTGCATATTCATGCAAGTCGGGGGTAGATGCAAACTTCAGAGGGAAATGTAAAATAAAATAATCGTTTGGTAATTCTTCTGTTCACATCCTAGGTATCCTAGGTATCATACCAAACGTAAAAGGGCTGTCATTAAATTTACTTGTAACGAAGAGCATAATCTATCACAATTCATGAATTGACCTTACATGGCATTTGTTCGGACTTAGCTCGAAACTCCTTGAATCGGTCTTGTTTATGACAGATCAAAGCTGAAAGTTATTAAAATTAGTTTGTAACAAAATTTTCTCTAAATTTATGATAAAACTTACATTTATAGTTTCGTTCTATTCCCCTTGCAGATGCCTCACTGAACAACAGATTAATTTTCGAGCCTAATTTGAGTTGTTTTAATTTAATTATAAAATTGAATAATTATATTATATTAATCACTCACTTTCAGCATTATAATAAACGACATGAATTATCAATTCTCTTGCTACTATTCTATTTCCTTTTTTGCTGTATTTTAAGTTCGTTTCATAATTTCAGTAGTAGAATAAGTTTCATAATGATTACTTACAGCGATCAGAAATAATCACTACGTATATTTACGTATATTACTGATTTTTCTTCCTAAATTCTCTTCAATTCAATTCACTTCCAACTTCTTCTAACTTTGATTTTGAATATCTTTTCTTTCACTACTCAACCTTTTCTTTTGTTTTTCCAATTCCATTTGATTACTTTCCTCTCTTTGCTTTTAATTACACCGCAGAGCACATAGCTCCTGAAGTTATTTGCGGTCATTCGACAAATTTACATATTTTCAGTGGTGGGGTTTTTTGCGCTCAATGCAGTGCTCCCAACAGCATTTGTTCAACCATTTTACTCACAAAGCAAATATATTGAATTCAATTGAAATTGTTTCAGTCAAAAATTTAATCAATACAAACAAATGATTGCTAAGTTAGGGCAGTTCCACGTCAACCTTGCGGTTATATCATAGATATAACCCACCCATTTTTTACTCAAAAATGAATTTAGTTTTAGGTACATACCTAACATCGTTTCAGATGATAACTTACAAACTGGAACATAGCATAACGTTCAGTGAATAAAATTTTGAAATTAAACCGACTTATTAAGCATTATCAAAGCCACAAAAATTACTTTCGAACGCAGAATTACTTATGATTTTTAATTTCAGTTTCCCTTTTCCGCTTTCGACCAGTCGTCAATGTTATAGGGTGTTTCCAAATATAGAATTACATGTAGGAGGGGCACCCATCAACATAAATATGAAGTTCTAAATGTAGCTATTCCAATCAATCGTAATGTCACCGAGAGCTTGATTGATGCGGTCTATGGTCGAAGATGCAAAACAGTTATCGAGAATTAAGGATTTGCTAATAAATATTGTAGGCCAAACATAGTTTGGTGCACCCAGCTAACTCGTCGAACTCACAGTGTACGGGATTGAATTACGATTGTACTTTTAATGGCGTTATCCATTGATGTTCATTTGACACGACAAACCAAGGCATCACGCTGATACAGAATTTACTCCCAGCTCCCTCATGTTTGTCCTATACCTAATGCATTGTTATATACTACTATACTGTACTTTTATAATTCACACTTTGCGTAGCAACATGCACCATCGACAATTCCACGTAATGATTGGTACTAATTGTACCGTCTTAAAAAGCATCTAAGTGCTGTTTGAATCTATTCATACAATTATATACAATACTAGCTGACCCAGCAAACGTTGTTCTGCCATAAAAATTATTTATAGTGAATTTGTTGATTGTAAAATAAAAAATAACTAATGTATTGTAAGTGTGTTTAAATGTTTTAAAGATCTACACATACTTGAAACGTTCGTTACTCTTTCTTTCATACCGAGGTATAGAGCGCCAAGTCGATGACAAAAATTAAAAAAAAAACACAAAACATTCCTTGTATTACATTCCCGATTTATTTCATTCACGAATCTGACATGTTTGTTCTCTTGAACGTTAAATGTAAATTGAAAAAGGAATAAATTGAAAATTGTTGCAAATTTGTTGCTCTTCACCGAATGTTTTGCTCAGCTGAGGCTAATATGGCACTACTGAACGGTTTTCCATGTCAATGTCTGCGTTGTTAATTTTTATGAATGATTGTCCGTCATTATCAGTTTTTATTCGTTGATATATTGGACATCCACCTAGGCTTGCGGCCGTGTCGTTGGTGAAATCTTTAAGAAAATCCATTGTACAGTTTCCATCTGCCATGCAAGGCTATAAAAAAGGCTATGTTTGTGGTAACAATATCGAACAATCACCCATATTTCGTCATTAGCAGACCCGAAAGCAATTTAAATTGTTGAAATTTGAATGAAAATGTTTATTCGATGCTGTTTGAATACTTAGTAGACATAGCCTTGACCCTAACTCAACTATTTTTCTATAAATCTCCTTGCATTTCAGCCAAAATATTATCCAGAATATAAAATAATTATCAGAGACTATTTTCGTCCCATATTTTCTTTACCTGTAAAGAATGTGTTATTCTGTTACACAGAACACACAATAGAGCCATAGTTCACTTAAAATTTTTGTTTTAAAAGCGTGTTTATTTCACTCGAAAATTCATAACAATTTACGCTTCACAGGAATGGAACACGAAGCCCAAAGACGTCTATACGCATTGCGTTTCAAGGTCGGATGACATTCGTTCTCTTTGAAAAACAATCTACGAATCGATTATTTGGATATCATTTAAACCAAAATACTAAAATCGCGATTAAAAATAAGAAATGGAGGTAAACCTTTGAGGTTATATGTACTTTTATGCCAAATTTATAAAAAAAAGAAATAAAAATTATTTAGATTAGGACCACCCTAATCCTTATAAAACAATTTTTATAAGAATTTTATATATATAGATAACCAACGTGTATTATTCGATCCAAGGAAAAAATAAAATATCCTTCAAAATTCAATCAAATGATTACTGAGCCAACAGTGGTCCTGCGTCAGCTATACTCAACCTGCGACTCTTCTGATTGGCCCTTCTGATGCTAGCGAAACAATAACGAAAACATAAGAAATCATTGCCTAACTTTTTTTGACGTAGGACTACGTCTCTCAGTAATGGTTCGTCCTTTATTATATTTATTAAATATGAACAAGCAATTCGCGATTTCACAGCATTCACGATTCATCAGTCACCCAGCTAGCGACCAGAAACCAGCGAGACTTTCCGAAAAGTCTTCTTTATGGTGTTAGTTTAGTTTTTCAAATTGGCCTTTTTCAAAGATGCCGATGAACTGATGAATTGATAAATTTTGAATTCTCTATAATTCAAATCATGATCATCATTATTTAAGTCACAGTGGTGCATTTTTTTCGATGGAAATACCGCGTCGATTTTTATGCCGTCTGGGGGAGAGTGCTTCTGTATTTTTGCACACATCAGAAAAATCTATGCAGCAAAGCATATAATATTGTGATCGCCCTGGTTCTTATTTTGATATGGTTTTGAAAGGACGAGCAAAATTCTCAGAATGCGTTATCAGAGTATGCGCAAAGTATGCATAGTGCAGATCTTGCACTGACGGGCAGAAACAAAGTAGGAGAGAAACATTCAATAGGATGTACCGCTTCGGTTTTCATACTGCTATGTGGAGATTAGTTGTGTATAATTGAATCACACATACGAATTGTTGTTTTTAAGCGTTATCAAATAGATAAGCGGGGTGATAAATACGTAATCACCTGGAGTCGCACTATGTTTAGCACCAGAAGAATGTCCGCGATGCATACTGAATGCGCTGCGTCTATTGGCAATAAAAGAGCTTCTGTGAGTTTAAGAGAGCACTCATTAGTGCATTCACTAATTTGGAGAACTAAACACTTGCCATTTGGGCATTTGAAAAACCTAGCTGTCACTGCAATTTGGTCGCAAGTTGGAGGACTGATAAATCGTGAATGCCTTATAAGTGACTTTTATTCCGATCGATCGATTAATTTTCGTGAATTCGTGTATTATTTCCAGATTAAAAGTGGCGTCAGAAAGCAGCGAAGCTCAAGTCGGATATGAAGGTTTTTTCAGCAACAAGGGCTGCGTGTTTCGGTGGAAAACTAAAGGTGAATATTGTTTCCGCAGCGGTTGCTGTCGACGCCGCCACCACACCAAATGTCATTTTATTGAGAGATAATGGAAAACTACTTATTATATTCAATAAGTTCAAAGTTCTAAACACCGAGCAACCAACAGTACATATTGATAAGGAGAATTTATTTTAAAATCTGCTCAAATTGACGTTTTATTGCTTCACGAAACGCTCCTCACTCAATGAAAACATTCATTCATCGGATGTTGTCAGTGCTACCAAATATTTGTACTAATTTCTCTCCGGATATCATTTCGGGGTTCTACGCCACATGTTCTACGCCGTGTTTTTTACAACATTCTTCTTTATTTTATTTGTTGTAGTCCGCAAAACCATGATTAATATGTATTTGTGCCCCCTATATAAAAGCGTTGAATACCGTTGTTTTAACCCTGATAAATTTTTTGCGCATCGTAATTCTACATGTCTACCCGAAATTTGTCGTCGAGTGGCAAGCCATTGCTCTTTTGTTTTGGTCATAGATGTCACATTATTTGATATGTGGTGTACACGATGAGCAACACGACAAAACATAGAGCGATACGGACTAAAGTGAAGGTATCAAATGAGACTCTTTCAGAAGAATACCTCCAGGAAAGGTGGTGAAAGTAGATTAAATTGAGTATTGTCCTCATAGGCATCACACAGCATTCGATGGTTTTTTGCTGCTGATTTTAAAATGAGAGCAAAACAACAAAGCTTCCCGTGAGCGCATCTTTGTTGGCACAAAAGATGACATGACCGTATCAAGCAATAAAATCGTTCGAAAAATTATACGTACTGTAAGCAAAAGAACAACACTGGCGATTGAACAGCTATAAAGCACTGAAAAGAGTGGAATCATTGCCCAACTCTTTACAGTACAACTAACGCCATCCGAAATGCTCAATTTCACTAGTTTTTAACCTCAATGGGAGAATGTTGGCAAATTTTAGACCCAGTTTTGATGATACTCATACGAACTATTCCGAACTGTATATATCGTTGCTCATCACAATGATCTGTATCTTAACAATCGGCAAAGATTTTACAAGTATATAAAAGAACTTCTAGATGACTCATTAGGCGACCATACATTCACAATTTCTTTAACTCGTCTTCCAATTGTCCCTTATTCATGAAATGTTGACAAAAGTTTCATTAAACATCTACCTTACCGACTCAGGCAGTCATCAATTGATAGCTTAGCTAGAATGTGCTTTTCTTGGGAATCACATTTCTCTTTTGTGAAAACATTATCAACCAACATATTATTGAGGATTGTTTTACATATCTTGTGGAACCCTTATTTTGAGGAAAACTCTGGGTCTTATTTCCGTACACACTTCACACCTGATGACGAGCGTCACTTCACGGTGAAGCGAAATAATAATTAATAATAATAAGGAAATAAGGTAAATGATTTTGGTTTATCCAGTCGAAAATATAATCATGGTTTGTCCACCTTTCTGAATGCACTAGTTCAGCGCACCTGTGTCAAATCAGGTATTCAAGTGTTTTAAAACATATACATGAAATTATCTTTTTCATGATTTACAGTAGTTTGCTAAAATATGCTATATTTAACGGATTCACATGTTTTAAAGGATTATAAAATCCACCTTCTATTAATGTCAATGCGCTCTTCATTTGAGCTAACTTTTAAACAATCACCAGATGATTATTTGGTACGGTATTCAGTACTTTTCTGGATTATAACACTAACAAATATTGTAAACATCATGCTTGCACACCATTTGTATCAGATTTAGGGTAAATGATCTTGGTTTGTCCAATTTGGGGTGTTTTTACGCAACTAGTAAATGCAAATCGATTTTTCTTCATGAAAATCACACATAATCGATACGAGTTTGGGTTTGTTGAAAAGCCCCAAGTCTCTAGTTGCTAATACTACCATAAGGTGTTGAAATTATTCAAATTTTTATGTTTTTTAACGATTGTCCTTAAAGAAGAATTATGATCATGGTTTGACCACCTCTGATCATGGTTTGCCCAAAAAAATGATCATGGTTTGTCCGGTTTTAGAATTCTCCATTTTTGAAGGAAAACATTCGAATTCACAATTAGATGTTGCATTTATCATTGCTTGAGTTTACTGTCATCATATTGATTCATTCATAATTTAGGCTTTCTTCAGAATATTGCCTTTTCTTGGGCATTTTAAAAGTGTTCACCTCAACACAATCAACACAGAAAAACCATACTTCTGCTATGCGCGAAGCACACCATAAACAAACATAAACAAACTGCAGCGCGCCAAGCGGTTGCCATAGAAATCATGTGGACAAAACAACATTATTGAATTGGGCAACTCATGATCAGAATTGAGTTCATCAAAATGCGTTAATTTAATGGTTTAGCTATGTAAATCCGATACAAATGGTGAGCAAGCATGATGTTTACAATATTTATAAGTGTTGTAATCCAGAAAAGGGCTGAATACGTGCCAAATAATCATCTGGTGATCGATTAAAAGTTAGCTCGAATGAGGGGCGCATTGAAACAAATAGAAGGTGTATTTTATAATCCTTTAAAACATGTGATTTCGTAAAAATATACTATCAAACTACTATAAATCATGTGAAAGGCAATTTCATTTATATGTTTCGAAACATTCGAAGGCCTTATTTGACACAGGAGCGCTGAATTAGAGCAGTCAAAAAAGTGGGCAAACCATGATCATATTTTCGACTGGACAAACCAAGATCATTTACCCTACAAAGCTAAACCATGTAATCAATGCATTTCGATGACCTCAATTCTGATCACTAGTTGTCCGATTCACTAATGTTGGTTTGTCCACATGATTTCTATGGCAACCGCTTAGCGCGCTGCATTTTTTATCTGTTTTGAATGCGTTGAGGTGAACACTTTTAAAATTCTCAAGAAAAGGCAATATTCTGAAGAAAGCCTAAATTATGCATGGATCAATATGATGACAGTAAACTCAAGCAATAAAAATGCAACATCTATTTGAAAATTCGATTTTTTTCATCAAGTGGTGATTTTCAAAATCGAACAAACCATGATCAGAGGTGGACAAACCATGATCATAATTTTTCTTTGAGGAAAATCGTTGAAAAACATAAAAATTCGAATAATTTCATCTTCTTATGGTAGTATTGGCAACTAGAGACTTAGGGCTTTTCAATAAACTCAAACTCGTCCTGATTTTGTGATTTTCAAAAAGAAAAATCGATTTGCATTTACTAGTTTCACGGAAACACCCTAAATCGGACAAACCATGATTATTTACACTAACCTTGCATAAAAAAAATCGTTTTCACCGTGAAGTGACATTCATGATCAGGCTCCACGTAAAAACAAAAAGTAATAAGTACAAGTTTTTCTGATTTTCACTATACGGAGTTCATTTTTACATTTCACAATAAGTGTGAATGGGAATAGGTACAAAAACTGAAGTGAAGTGTAAAAAAGGTTGTGGATATTGGAACAAGGCCCTCATCATTTTAAGATGTTGCAACTAAGCATCGGACATTCAGACAATTCTAGAGCAACATGTCAAAAGGGCCTATCTCCTTTGATCGATTCTCTTCATAGACTTTTTCTCTCGATATCCAAGGCCTTTCAGACAGTATTTGCTCTAGTTTTGCCATGTAGTTTGATAAACGAGGTTCCCTTTCGCACTCCTTATCGTCGAACACATCTAGAGCAACAGGTCAAAAGGGCCTATCTTCTTTGATCGATTCTCTTTCATTAATAACTCAGCGGTAAAAGCATTTCCTGATGTGTTCGTTTATCAAACTACATGGCAAAACTAGAACAAAATCTGTCTGAAAGGCCTTGGATGTCGAGAGAAAAAGTCGATGAAGAGAAACGATCAAAGAAGATAGGCCCTTTGACATGTTGCTCTAGAATTAATGTTCATTCAAGAGAGTTAAACAATGAAGTAAATTTATTTCTTAGTGATAAATAATTTCTTATTTTTGGATGATCACAGAAAAATATATCATGTCATCATGAATTGTATTTAAGCATAAACAACGCCTAGGAATACTGCAAATACTATTCCAGTTATTGGACAATTGTAAAATGAAATATTAACCTTCTCACTGACTTCAATGGAACGAACGGATTGTCGCAGGAATGTTTACCGTTTGTATTCTTACGTTGTGTTATCAAACCGAAATTCAGATACTGGTCCAACGATCAAATATTTACATACTCACAGTAGTCTTTGTTATCAGTAAATGGTATCACATTAGGGATAATAAAAGCTCGAAAAGAAACGAACAATTAGCGGGGAGGACCCTCCAGAGATTGTTGATCGAATACCTCACACTTTCAGACGCATCCTGTATCTGATAGTGCCAGATGCATCCTGGCAACACTGACCACACAACACATATACATAGAACACAGAATCCATTGAACAATTATCGCTTGTTATATTTTCACTTCTGTTTTCCAACACCGTTTTCTCCGAAGCTCACTGAAGAGGAACTACTAGCGGCCAGACACATAGAAACTGATTCACAAGCCACAGTAATTTCCTGCCAAAGCTTTAAATCGCAGAGAAAAACATATATTTTTTCCTGTTTTTATTCCGATGTGAGACACAAACCTTCGAACACACCTCCCAGCCGAAAGGAACCGAATTCGTCACTTCACTCGCCGCTGACTCATATGGGGGGACCTTCCAAAACTGGTAGAACCAGTTTTATTTCCTCCGTTTTTTGTCTTCTCCAGAGTTTCTCTGTTGCTTTTCTTTGAGGTATACACTAAATTTGGATCCAAACCACACCGAAACGGAACCGTTTGAACACTCGCAAGAGATCCGGAAGTAAAAGTCACTAAATTCTCGAAAATTGTTCACTGTTTTCCATGTAACTCAGTTTATATTTTCAAGCACCCGTTGGTAATCGATTCTGCGAAAGAAGCATAAAATACACCACCGACACAACAGGGATAAACACGTTCAACGCGCCCGCGAGGAACAAAGCTTCAATGAAGAAGCCAACACACAAACTGATGAACGAGGGGAGGCTTTTGCTGGAGAACACGATCTGCTGCTTGTGATGTATGCGAGCGAAGTCTCTCTCTCTCTCTCTCTCTTTCTCACTCCCAGCGATGAGAATGAGTTGTTTTGTTCTGTATGTTGTTCAAGTGTCACCCGTTCGATGAGAGTAATCAAGACCGAGAGCTGGTGATCGAATTGTAGTCGATGTGACAGCTCTTTACACGATTTGTTTAGAGCACCAATATTTTGAGTATTAAATTATTTCGTGAATGTGCAGTACAGGGGTGCCAGATATTTTTTGTTCAAATATGTGCAAACGAAATAAAGAAAATGTCTTCACCATGATTGGCATGATTGATAACAATCGCTTCCTAACATAACATAATCTTATTACTAGGCTGACCAAAAATTTCAGGAATAAAAACGGGACTGGTAAACAAAAAAATATAAAACAAAATAATCATACATTCTTAGATGTACCTGCTTTGTTCTACACAACGAAGCAATATTTAGATGATGGAGTGACGTTGCAAAGCAGATTATTATTTTAGGAAATTTGATCATAGAATTTGTCACATTTCAGATCGAAGTTTTGTTAGACAATTATCATAATTTTAATGGTTCCATTTTTTTGTTCACATATTCTCCATGGTAGAAAAAAATCATATTAACAGTTCGCGGAACTACCAGTAGAACCAGGTAGACGTAAAAAAAGCAATTCCACGCCAAAACAGCCGATTTTGACGCAACCCTCTACAATTTTTTCACGTAAGACTACGTTTCCCAGTAAAACTGATTGAGAGTGAACTGTTTGTGAACGAACTGATTAAGAGTGAACTGTCTGGGAACGAACTGTTTGAGAGCGAACTGATTAAGAGTGAACTGTTTGGGAACGAACTGTTTGAGTACGCAGTGTTTGTTGCGGGCGAAATATTTGCGAACGGACGAGTGCAGCTGAACTGATTTGTGCTGGACGGAATAGATTAATATAACGAGAACGCTTGTAAGAAAAATAAAACGATATTGTCATTTATGAGCAAGGTTTATTTTGTTAATGGTTTTGTTAATGGCAATTTTGGGTTAGAAATTAAATTAGATTTTCGTAGTTTTAAAGGCAAAGCTATATATTTTCAATTTCATGTATTCTTTCAATTCCGCGTAATATTAATATACTTCCTGATTATAAGAAAAACATCCGGGAAAGCTGGGGCGATTCATGAATTAAGTAACATAAAATCTCATAGTGAGGGCAAGTTAAGAAAAAAGTTTTTTCGTTGCTTTCAATCCATTGTTTGGCCTATTGCGCGTACGTGTTATCATGATGGTTTGTATTTTTTCTCTGAATGAAATATGATCTTACATGGAACCTGTGTATTGTCCAAACAGAAAATCTGAAAAATTGCATATATTTTGTTCGCATTAAATTATTACATATACTTTTGTCGGCCGATAAACATATTTTCACATACAGTTTGCGACTTTTGAAGAAGGACTAAATTTGAAAAATATAAATTCCATACGTACACTATCCAATCCAACGATATCAATGAATAGCTATTCTAATTCTAATAGCTATCTATTGATGTTGGGTTGCAGCTAACATTCTATGTTGTTCTTAATACCGCTGAACGAAAGAGCGAAAGAACGGTTCAAAAGAACTGATTCACTTAGATGAACGGTTAGTGACTGAACCGTTCATCAAAGTGAACTGTTCTGCCCATCTCTACCATCAATCACTGCTCTGTTTATTCCGTTCACCTCTGCATCTGTCAAGTCACCAACAGTCCGTCCAACCAAGGATCAATACTCGCAGGTGTGAATATGCACATCTATCAAGATTGATAGAAATTGTGTAGCTATAAAAGTATTTATATAATATAATAATGAACCCTACAGTACTATCAAACACAGTGTATATAAAATAGAAGCATCTCATTGTGTCAGCATCGATCTTTAGAATGTTTTCCACAGTTAGGTTGATTTTCAGAAGGTTTACTTCTTATCTCATAATGTTGTATGATAAATCAAAAAAGGTATAAAAATGCTGATACTAAAATCATGTGGGGTAACGTTGGCCACCACTAGGGATATGAAAGCCACATGATTCTAGCCGTATAGAGGATTTTTATTTCCGACGGAATTGTACTGCAGATCAATGCCATTGTACCTTAGATCAAGTGTGGCAAGAGTGGGAGGTGTTATTTTCCCTGGATTACGTATAACGTGCCTAATGGGTAAACCTTATCATAATAAAACATTGTGTGTGGCATCTGAAAACAAATCAAATTTATCATGAATGCACCTTGAGTTATGCAACCAACTATACTAGATATGTGATTTTCTTAATGAATTTGCCAATTATGTGCGTTCTTTTATAGCAAATCACACCTTTAGTATAGTGGCCGTCTTAACCCAGGTATGAGTCGAGTAAAGTGCCTCAATAATTCTATGAAATGCTTCAAAAACATACTGTTTTCTTTATAAGCACACTTGACAGACCTGTGTGTTTACTATTATAACATTGGTTTCACGAGATATGTATGTACATATTCGCCACTAAAACGCTAAATTTCTAGCGAGCAAAATTATAAATCGGTGCTCGTCGCCATATGAAAAGTTTATTTTTGTTGTTTTATCATAACGTTTCACTTATACACACGCCAAAATGGGTGTACATAATTGAGGGTGATGCAATACACTAAAATAATATATTATAACTGTTCAATGGATCATTGTTTCAATAATCTAAAGAGTGCCATCTTACCCCGGGTGGCCGTCTTCCCCCGCCTTCCCCTATACCCAATTTTAAACCACGCTTAGCTTAGAACCAAGGCGCCTAGAAGTATATCCAAAGATGAGGCCGTTTCGTCACTGTATGTGTGTGTGTGTGTTCGATATCTGCATTCTGTACCGTGCTGATTTTGGATTCATTTGTTTCTGAGTTTGGTGCGCTTCGTACCAAGAGAGTACACGTGTTTGCTATGAACGCGCGCTGATGAAAATTAAACTCTAGCGCAGGGGTTTTCAGATTTTTTTATGGCAGAGCACTTTTTATAGCAAAATAATTTGACGGAGCACCTGCATTTTTCAATCAATAGAACAAATCTTATTTGCATTGACATTACCCAACTGGAAACAACTCTATTTCGGTTCCGAGTCGCTGTTACACGACATCTGACCCGGAGTAACAATATAAATCTCTATATGCCCAGTAAAATGAAATTAAAGAATTGTTTTTTTCAAGGTGGGTTTTCAGGCGGGAGCATTTGCTATAACTTCGCGGAGCACAAATTTCCCGCGGAGCACCATTTGAAAACCCCTGCTCTAGCGCAACGTAGCGTATGTGTTCTGAAGACTGTTCTTTGGTCAAAATTTTGTAGGTTTTATAGCTTTTAAGTTAGAAAAAATTGTAATTGTAATTGTAAAATTGTAATTGTAATTGTATCTAGGACACGAGCGCTTTTTTTCGACGTAGAATTACGCAATTATATTATGCAATCCACTTGTTTACCACTTCGAATATTATTTTAGAATGCATCGAAATTTTTGTAATAGATTATGTTCTTCGTTACAAATAATTTTGATGAACGTCCTTTATATTTGATATGATGCCTAGGACTACCAAAATATGTGAACGGAAGAATTGTCAAACAATCATTGTATTTTACATTTCTAAAGACATGCCTCGATATATATTTCTCCAAGAAACATGGTCGGCCGCCATCAGTTTTTTGATATCATCGAGGCATTGCCGGAGCCGCGGCTAATTTTAGGTGACCTCAACTCCCATGGAACAGCATGGGGGTCACACTACGATGACAGCCGTGTCACGTTGATTTATGATCTGTGCGACAACTTTAACATGACAGTTTTAAATACAGGGGAAGCAACTAGGATAGCCAACCCTCCTGCACGGGCAAGTATGCTAGACATATCACTTTGCTCTTCTTCGTTATCCCTGGATTGCACGTAGAAGGTAATCCAAGATCCCCACGGTAGTGATCACCTGCCAATAATTTTATCGATCGCCAATGAATCAGGTTCTCGTGAGTCAGTCGATATTGCGTATGACCTCACGAAAAATATTGACTGGAGAACATTTGCAGAAATAATATCTGAAGCACTTGTTGCAATGCATGAACTTCCTCCACTCGAAGAGTATAACTTTATATCGAATTTGATTTACGAAAGCGCACTTCAAGCTCAAAAGAAAAGTGTTCCTGCTACCACTTTTCGACGTCGTCCTCCATCACTTTGGTGGGACAAGAAGTGTTCAAAGGTCTACCTTGAAAAATCATCCGCTTTCAAAAAATTCAGGAAAACTGGATTAGTGGAATGGTTTCGAAAGTACCAAGCTCTAGAAGCCAAACTAAAAGGTCTGATTAAAGCAAAAAAGCGTGGATATTGGCGGAAGTTCGTCAATGGTTTGTCAAGGGAGACAGCTATGAGCACTCTTTGGAATGCGGCTAGGAGAATGCGTGGCTGGAACCATGCAAATGAAAGTGAGGAATACTCTGACCGTTGGATTTTCGAATTTGCAAGAAAGGTTTGTCCCGATTGCGTTCCTGCACAAAGCGTCGTACGCGATATTCCGCTCCAAGGCGATTATGAGAATTTTTCGATGGTAGAATTCTCAATTGCCCTCCTCTCATGTAACCATTCAGCTCCGGGGTCGGACAAGAATCAATTCAACTTATTGAAGAATCTTCCCGACTTGGCGAAACAGCGTTTGCTGAACTTGTTCAGCATGTTCCTGGAGCTGAATATAGTCCCACATGACTGGAGACAAGTGAGAGTGATAGCCATACGAAAACCCAACAAGCCGGCTTGCGATCATAACTCGTATAGGCCGATTGCAATGTTATCCTGTAATCGCAAATTGTTAGAGAAAATGATTCTACTTCGTTTGGACAAGTGGGTTGAAACGAACAATTTGCTGTCAAATACGCAGTTTGGCTTCCGCCGAGGTAAAGGGACGAACGATTGTCTCGCGCTGCTATCTTCTGAAATCCAAATCGCATCATGAATCCATTGGTGATTGAAAATCTACTCCAACTGACTGAGGAAAGTTTTATGTCTTTGTACCATGATTTCCTTACCCATGAAGTGCACCCTTCACCGGGCATCTCCAACCAAGTTTGCTTCCCATACTTTTGCAATTCCTCTGTCAATTTGGATCTGTCCATGCGACAAAAAATCCATGGAATCCCAGATCATCTACGCTTCGATTCTATTACTGACGGTTCATGCATAAACGGGTCCACTGGCTTCGAAATCTTCAATGAAAATTCCAGTGCCTTTGAGTGCCTTTCAAACTCAAAGATCCTTGTTCCGTGTATGTCGCTGAAATGGGTGCGATATACTACGCACTGGGGATCATTGAAACATTGCCCATCGACCGTTATTTTATTTTTTCAGACAGTCTCAGCTCAATAGAGGCAATCCGCTCAATGAAAGTTGATAAACGCTCATCTTATTTCCTAACAAGAATAAGACATCTATTGAGTGTTTCGGTCGGAAAATTATTCAAGATTACCTTAGCATGGGTTCCCTCCCATTGCTCGATTCCG
This sequence comes from Toxorhynchites rutilus septentrionalis, assembly GCF_029784135.1. Lineage (NCBI taxonomy): Eukaryota > Metazoa > Arthropoda > Insecta > Diptera > Culicidae > Toxorhynchites > Toxorhynchites rutilus. Next base: position 67,861,119 of record NC_073746.1, on the reverse strand, counting down.
GGGAATGAGAAAGCGGACTCGCTAGCTAAGGTGGGCGCTTCAGAAGGCACACTTTTTGAAAGGAAAATTGCTTATAACGATTTTTTTCACATTCCTCGTCAGCACACACTCGTTAGTTGGCAGCGCATGTGGAATGAAGATGAGTTCGGTCGTTGGTTACACACGATTATCCCTAAGGTCTCGACGAGTTCTTGGTTTAAGGGATTGAATGTAGATCGTGATTTCATTCGCGTGATATCTCGGCTTATGTCCAATCACTACAACCTAAACGCGCATCTCTATCGCATTGGGCTCGCAGCAAGCAATCTATGTGATTGTGGCGATGGCTACCACGACATCGAGCATGTTGTCTGGTCGTGTATCCGGTTTCATGCTGCTCGCTCTCAGATCTCTAGAGCACTGAAAGCAAAAGGCAGACAATCGGATATCCCCGTCCGGGATATCTTAGGTAGCCGCGATCCTGATCTTCTGCTTCATCTATACCTGTTCCTCAGAAACGCCGATGTCAACGTTTAATGATGTTTCCTTCGTTGTGTCCCTGTTTCATATCCCTCCTATCCGATCTATAAACTTTTACTTAGTCGCGGCAATACTTACACACACTCTTTACAGATACACGGGCCAAAGGTTGTGCAGTCCACTGATCATTCAACAAGAGCCAAAGGTTGTACCGCTCATGACAACTCTACACGAGCTGATGTTTGCGCCAGCTAGTGGTCATTCTATCCTGGATTCCTCGAGTCGAGAAGACGCACCACGCTAGATATGGGGTACATACTAGGGGGGCGTTGCTGATTAATGGTCAGCTGCATCCCAATAGGAAGTATCCCGTGTCGGGCACACGTACAGAGCATCGAAGACTGCGACATACCAATTATGAGAACACTTGTAATACTAACCTCGAGTCAACCGCGAGTAATCGGTTACATATTACTAACATAGTCTTAGCAAACATTGTCAAAATATTGAACTCCCGGCCCCGTCAGGTTGACGCCATATGAGCCTTAATAAAAATATATTTTTTGGATAAAAAAAATATATATGAAACAATTTATTTTAATTTTCATATATAAAAACCAGGGTGTGTTCCAGCTCGAGAACTTGTCGTTCGGTTTAAGCTGTCTGTTTTGTTGTGTTAATTTTCACCAAAGAAAAGTTTATGCGACGAGAAAAATTGGGAAAGTGAAGAAATATTAGAAAAAGTGATTTCCCATACATATATTATTAGGGGCTGTTAGTCCAATTAAAATTCACATTGGGTTGAATCAATACTCAGAAATTAAAAGTCATAAAGGAAAATTACCTTTTCCATTTCAAATATGTTTTCTCTATATTAAAACAACATGTTTTTACTGATGAGAAAAATTGATAATTGTGTTCGGTATTGGTAATTATTTTATATTACACTAGCTAACCCGACAAACTTCGTCCCGCCCATTTACTTGATTAATTCTCGAGTAATGCAGAAATTTGTGTTTTATTTGTATGGCAGCCACCCCTAAGAGAGGGGGGAGGGGTATCTAACCACCATAGAAACATTCATTGCACCCTAAAGTTTCCATATGCCTAATTTGGTTTAATTTGCTTGATTAATTCTCGGGTAATGCAAAAATTTGTGTTTCATTTGTACGGCAGCCTCCTCTAAGAGAGGGGGAAGGAGTATCTTAACACCATAGAAACATTTATTGCATCCTAAAACCTCCACATGCCAAATTTGGTTTCATTTGCTTGATTAATTCTCGAGTAATGCAGAAATTTGTGTTTCATTTGTATGGCAGCCCCCCCCCCCCTTTGAGTGGGGGAAGGACTGTCTAACCATCATAGAAACATTTATTGCACCCCAAAACTTTCACATGCCAACTTTGGTTTCGTTTGATTGATTAATTTCCGAGTAATGCAAAAAATCATTATCAAAGAGTTTAGCGATGTAATTCTTCAAACATGTGCAAAATCAACAGATAGCATAATGGAATCCTACGTCAACTATGCGGTCGTGTCTCGGACACAACCCTCTAGTGACTTTTTTTGGGTAGAGATGTGCAATCCGCTCATGAGCTGTTCAAAACGCAGCTTTTCAGCTCACATAGGGCTTCGACGTTGTTTCGGGCTATATTTCTGAAAGAAAATAGAAAAAGAAGGAATGGATAGAAAGAAAGTATGAAAAGAAGGAAATACGGTACGGTGTCGACATCTGGATACGAAATTATTTAATCATTATAATATGAAATTATCTTCAGATACAATTTGTGTAAGAGATTACTTTACCACAAGAATAAAACAAAGTTTTCCATTCACATTGACCAGTAATTTGATACGGAGATGTTAATTTTCATTCATAATTTATATTTGAAAGGTGTTCCTTCTGCCAGAAAGCCTTTATTATCTTTGCTTCACTAACTCGTATTTTAATGCCATGCAATTCAATTTGATTTCGCAGTGAAGGGTATGTGGGAATAAGGTCCTACCTTTTGTCATAAAGGAGTATTCTAGTCTAGAAATTTGAAAAAACAAAAAAATTGAATAAAATGAAAGAATAAAAAAATATTCTTTATATTTCTGAGTTTAGGCATTCAAGAATATACCCTAGAAAGGGCTTTTCGATAATCCCATTATTTATCGAGTTATAGCCATTTTAGTGATGGGGTATCTAACCTGGTATGGTCATAACAATGAACTTCAAACGCGTTTTTCTCGAAACTAGTTTTTTTCAAACTGGCGTACACGATATCTCAAGTTCTACTGAACCGATTCATGTCGAATTTATATGAATACAATCTGTATGCATCTCTCTATCGCAAGGACCAAGAAAAAAAATCATATTATATTAGTTTTACTATGTTTAAAAATTTGGGGAATGTAAGAAAAAGCGTTTAAACGCCCGCCATTTTGCAAAAAAAAACATGTTTTTAACTTGTCCGCACAATTTTTCTTTGGACCCCCTCACTTCATCAGTTTGTAACTATTTTAATTAAGAATATTTTTTCCCGTTCAATTTTTGTTTTATTGTTCAAAGATATATTAAAAAAATACTGAGATAATGGATAGTAAAAATATTCTTCCTTTTATTTTTCCGGAGCTCGAAAAATTTTCCGAAATTTCTAGAATACCCCCTTAAGTTCGTCGGTGAAATTTATCGATAGCAAACACTCTTTTCGCTGATCCAAATCTTTTCTCGATACACATACAAATATTTCTCTAATGAAAAAAAGTTCTGTCAGAAGTGGGATTCGAACCCACGCCCTCAGAGAGGACCAGAACGCTCCGGGAACTGAACCCACACTGTGTGTGGAAAGATTGCTCTTGAGTCTGGCGCCTTAGACCGCTCGGCCATCCTGACATGTTGATATAATCGCAGATATGCGTGTTGTTATAGTCTGTAGCTAACTAATTGCTAAACATCAATGCTAACGCTCTGCAATTATATCTGAAACATTATATTAGGTGTACCGGTAAGTTTCTTCGGTTTTACAAAAGATGGCGTAACCTGATTATTATTCCAGTGAATCAATTTTCCAGACATTCGTTGGAAAGCTACTATAATTGCGCGTCTTTCTCAGTATATGTCAAAAAGTTAACAACATAGTTTTTTTGCCACTTCGAATATGTCGAATTACGTACCAACGAAAGTGTTTTCCTTCATTATTTCAATAAGAAGAAAAAAAACTGCGGAAAGTCATCGCATTTTGGTGGAAGTTTATGATGACCATGCTCCAACTGAGCGGAAGTGGTAATTTTGAATTGGAATACGAAGAACGTTCCGGACCGACAAAAAAGTTTGAAGATGAAGAATTGGAGGCTTTACTCGATCAAGATCCGTCACAAACGCAACAAGAACTTGCAGACACACTTGGAGTAGCTCAGCAAACCATATCCGATCGTTTAAAAGCAATGGATAAGATCCGAAAGATAGGACATTGGGTGCCGTATGGATTGAAGCCATGAGACGTCGAACGCCGTTTTTTTATGTGCGAACGTCCATTACGACAAACCTAAACGTCGGGCAACGTATGGGTACCTGCATCAACATCGACGGCCGCGCGGAATATTCACGGCCAGAAGGTTATGCTGTCTATTTGGTGGGACCAGCTGGGTGTGATGTACTTTGAGCTACAAAAACCGAATGAAACCATAACGGAGGACCTCTACCGACGACAATTAACGCGTTTGAACCGTGCACTGAAGGAAAAACGGCCACAATACGAGCAAAGACACGATCAAGTTATTTTGCAGCACGATAATGCTCGGCCGCATGTCACAAACCGGTCAAAACATACTTGGAAACGCTGAAATAGGAGGTCCTATCCCACCCGCCGTATTCTCCAGACATTGCTCCGTCCGATTACTACCTTTTTCGATCGACGCAACAAGGTCTGGTTGTCCAGCACTTCTCCAATTTTTATGAAGTCAAAAATTGGATCGATTCGTGGTTAGCCGACAAATCGGCAGATTATTTCCGCAAAGGGATCCGTGAATTGAGATGGGAAAAAGTTGTGACTAGCGATGGGCAATTCTTTGAATATTAAATTTGTAACCATTTTTGCAGAATAAAGCATTAATTTTTGAAAAAAACGAAGAAACTTACCGGTACTCCTATTATATGTCGAACGTGTAATATAGCTTGACTGTTTATTTATACAGACAAACATAACTTGAAACGAACTTTATCAAGATGACATATTTGATAACAGTCAGAATTTTGAGTAGGAAGTTATTTTTTGATCCCTGGATGACGTCCATCAGCGTTAAATTTAGCAAAAATAAATATTCAAAGTTCAAATTGAATCGCCATTGTTAAAACTAAATCATTCTCTGTTCGTCTATACGGATAAACGAGTAAATATTGAGACCTTTAACCTTCCTATACTCGCGAATAGATCTGACAGACCGAGAATCAATGAGTTGGCTGAATTAAATGACTATTAAGACTGAATGAAGTTGAAGAAAATATATTTTCTGCAGTTTTTTCACTCAAATATATCTCTCTGATTTCTTTTCACTGTATATAATCAAATCCTGTATATAATTGAGTCAAAAAAAATATTTTTTTTATTTGTTTTTTATGCATATATTTTTTTTAATATAAAAGAGGAATTTTATTTTTGATTCATCCCCTTAAAGTCATAATACACCTTTCTCACATCAAAATAAATAATTTATCCAAAATTTATTAGGAAGCAATAGACGATCATATTTGATGAATACAACGACATGTTTAGATGCTAAAATACACAAAAAATTTTTTTTCAATACGTTAAACAATCAAAAACATTGAAAAAATTGGTGGCAATATAGATGCCACTACCCAGTTAACGTAAAATGTTGGTGGCAATATAGCTGCCACCTGTCCGGCTAGCATAAAATGTTGGTGGCAATATAATTGTCAAACTCCATTACAACGACATGTTTACATGCTAAAATATACGAAAAAAATTTTAAATGCGAAAACAATCAAAAATATTGAAAAAATTGGTGACAATATAGTTGCCACCTGCCCGTCTAGCGGAAAACACTTGATGGTAAAAGTGTTGTTTTTGTATTTGAAATTTTGATGTTAGTTTCAACAAAAACAACTGATAAAATTCATGATCAGACTCAACAGGTCCTAAACAGTTCATTTGTGTTCAAAACTTCAACAAAATTACCGTTTTTTAAATTAATTCCCGGGAAATTTGCGCTTACTGCTCTAAATTGGGAGTTGTTAACACAAAAATGGCTCCAAAATGATTTTTTTTAAATTTTTTTTCAATCAATATCTTCAAAGTCTATCATGAACTGCATTGTTCTTATAATAGGCAATTCAATTTCACCTTAACGTTAAAACGTTACATTTTTTATTGAAATAAGTCATATTTGAATCATAAAAAAGTATTTAAAAAAATAAATATAATCGAGTCCGACCTTTATTTATATGAATTAAAAATCAAATATTTTATTATAATTTTTATTTAATATCTAAATATGTAACTTAATTCCAAAACAAAATAAAGAAAAAAGTCACAGGAGAGTTGTGTCCGAGACACGACCGCACAATTATGGAAACAATTATCAATTTTCTCACCACAAAAAAAATTAAACTTTATTATTGAGAAAACATATTTGAAATGGAAAACGTATTTTTTTATAATTTTTACTTTCTGAGTATTTATTCAACCTATTTCCATTTCCGCTTCAAACCCAACGGAACACGATGCTATATGCCTCAATGTGAATTTAAATTTGACACCCAATACAAAATGCAGTTTGCTTTTTTTGAATATTTCTTCACTTTTCCAATTTTTCTCCTGCATGAACTCTCGTTGAGTAAAGATAAACCCAACAAAATAGACAGCTTAAACCGGATGATCTGTTCTCGAGCGGGAACACACACAAGTTCCAAATTTATATTCTGTTTGCTAGAATCAATCGTATCGCTCACCTTACTTGCAATATCAAAACGCCATCGACTAGCATATATTTGCAATGCCGTTTTTCCAGGCACCTTAGTTTTGTAGTAAGTAGTTTCAGTAAATAACAGCTCGGCTGAAAAGTTCATAAGATTGACGTCTAGATGGCGTCTCTCTACTAAATCTACTTGACTATCACAAAGCACCATCTTTCAATGGATACGTGACAGCAAACGGTCGATTGGTTCGTGAGTTACAGCATTGAGAGTGAAGCAACTTTTGTTATTGTGAAAAAAATGGGAAAATCACAAATCAATGAAAACGATAGCAAAACTACCTGAATTGGGCTTCGAATTGCTTCCGCATCCACCGTATCCTCCAGAGCTGGCCCCCAACTACTATTTTCTGTTCGCAGATCTGAAGAGAATGCTCGCTGGTAAGAAATTTAAGACCGATGATGAAGTGATTACCGAAACTGGGGCCTACTTCGAGGAGAAACCGAAAGTGTAATATAAAAATGGTGTCGAAAAGTCGCAAGATCGCTATAATCGCTGTATCGCCCTCGAAGGCAATTATGTTGAATAATAAAATTGAATTTTTCAGCAACAAAAAATAGTTTTACTGTGTTACCTTATAAATTTTCCAGTCGAACTGTTATATTATTTTACTCAGTTTCACGTTTTCACATTCATTACCTTCGATTTCGACCAATCAGAACGAGGTATTTCCGTTTGGATAACGGTTGAGATTTTTCAATTGATCGATAGTTAGTTTCATGACATACATCATTTTATTCAATTAAAAGAATTGTTATGGAGTGCCAAAACCGATTGACGCAAAAATTTCATCAATCCATCATGAAATGACTGAGCAATATGCGTTTGAAATTGACATTTTTCACGATGCGATCAATTTTCGTTTTTCAGTTTGTTCCCTCAATATGTTCCCGAAAGACGAAATCCTATGTCAAAAAAATATTTCAATGAATCAAAGCTGATCATCTTAAAATAAAACGGGTTTACATGATCCAGCTCATTTCCAGTTTGTTTTAAAAGCATTCTTCCCGTTTTTTGAAAAATATTATTGGCAACCCTCATCATGGAACTGCTTTTAATATGATATCTAAGTTTTTCGTCTATTCGTATAAACTTTTAACGATGGAGACATTGCAAGACGATTCTATATGGGTTATTTCCAGCCGAAATGACCGAAAAAGTGATGCAAAATTGGGCCTTCCGCATGAACCACCTAAGGCATAAGCATTTGGACGAACTTCTACTCAAAAATTGGTTCAAATAGGAAGATTGTGCAATTTTTTGCGAACCTCTAAGAAATCACTGTTTATCTGAAATAAAAATCGAATAATTCATAGCAGTCTTCCGTGTTTCACAAAAAACACTGCGTCCGGGATAAACATGTCCACGCTGCTGTTCGCAGTTTTGTGTTTGAATACAAACATGATTTTTTCGTACTTATGTTTGAAAATGTGACATGTTTGTATTCGTTGTATGTTTGGACATACGATGTTTAATCCCAATGTTTCACATGAAGTTCGAACATGGTGTACAGTTTCTCTTGCATTTTCACCCCAAGCACCGGCAGTGCGTAGAGTAGAAGAAGCGAATCGGACACCACACCACCACCACTCAACGCGTGGTGTGTTGGTATGTTGACATGGAGAAAATGCTTTCCTATCATGACAATGGATGCTTCGTCTAAAATATTGGGCAAATTAAATAAACCTCTTTATCTATTCTGAACAAAATAAACGTCGATTCATATAAGAGTTTTTCACAATTGATATCATTATTTAGTGCACGCATCAATTTATATATTGAATTCATGTAACATTCGCTATTATTAGCTATTTGAACAAGTACTAAAATTGAATAGAGCGTGGCGAAGATGTTTAGTTAACCACAACAAATTTTGATTACAATATTTCTATAATTTTAATCGAATATAAGGTACCACAATTATTCAGCAGTGACATGTTAGGCGTGACGCTAATCACTCGACCACGGGAGCAACAATTTTGGCTGGATCTTTGAATACAAATGGCCAATACTGTTTGTTCACGACGAACGCGACCCGAGCTATAACACGAGCGAAGAAGAGGAGAAGAAAGGATGATGCAATCGCATGCACACATAGCATATGCAGTGCAGTGTAAGTGTAGCTTTTAGTTTTTTCCTTCATTCAGTTTGTGAGAACATCGAGAAATTAATGGTGTGTTTTAGCCGCTGAAATTTCTCTGCTGGTTCTGCTGTGTGCCGCTGAAGGATGCATCTAAGACTAATTTTTGAGTATTTATTTTTTTGGTCAGCATTTGTACGACGTCGCCCGCTGTGCAGTCGGTTCCCCAGACTTTAATTGCCAACATGCACGCAAAAAAATTCTCATAGAAAGCTTCTTTCTATTCAGAGAATGTTTCTCTGCACGAAACCAAGGATTATTTAATCAGACTTGCAAAATATGTATGAACTCATGGCCTCTCAGCTCATGTGATTTTTGTAATGCGAATTAAATTTCAAGTTCGTTTCTGTGAAAAAGTATTCTACGAAGAAATGTTTTGGGATGAATAATTTCTTTCCGTGTATGAAAACGAAACGAAACGAAAGCAATGAATGCTGCGACATCGGGTGATATGTTTGTACATGATGTTCTTGAATTATAAACATCGTGTTTGTTTTCACATGTCTATGTTTGTGTATCATTGTTCGTGTTGGGGATAGACACTCAACACTAGCGAGAATCATGTTCGAATTCAAACAAAAACATGGAATTTTCACATCGCGTGGACATGTGTAAGTGTTTTTCGGAAGACTGATTCATAGCGCCAGTCTCGTTATTTAATAGCCACAAGTTTTATTTAATTTGACTGGACATCCGCAATGAACCCCAAAAAAACAAGATTATTCCTCTCTGGTGAACTATTTTGATTGTTTCACATTCTTGAGCGTTTGCATGACCACTCGACGCAGCACTTTCCCGGATGCTGAGCTCGGCAGCTGATCGACAAAGTACGCACCACCACGCAACCTTTTATGGTCACTCACTTGGCTGTCTACAACCCTAATCACTTGCTCTTCAGTCAGTGATGATCCCGGCTGCCGAACGATCATTGCCGTTGGCAGATCATAAGACTGGTCCGAGCTAGGAACTCCGGCGACACAAACTTGCTGCACACCTTCGATCTTCCCAATGATGGCTTCCAGGTCCGAAGGTGAAATTTGATAGTTTTTGTACTTTATGATGTCTTTGATGCGATCGATCACGTACAGGAATCCATCCTTGTCAAAGTATCCAATGTCACCCGTTTTGAAGAAGTTTTCCTCATCGAATGCATTCCTGGTTGCTTCTTCGTTGAGAAGATAGCCCTGAAATGGATTCCATCGATCAATTTATGAATAACCGCAATGGTAACTCTGCCTACCAACATTTTGTGTTTGTACTTGACACAAATCTCTCCTATTTGGCCAGGTTCCTGCCTTCGACCCTCTTCGTTGACTATTTTCGCCGACACATTGTTGGCCAGCGTACCTACCGATCCGGGTGAGCATGATGCCACAGCCGATGTTATGAAACCAATTTCCGACGAACCGTATAACGATTTTGCAAAGCCGTTCGGAATACGGCTTGCCAAAGCCAATCTAAGTTCCTCCGATACGGCAGCCCCTCCCATTGTCCACCTCTTGACGCTAGAAAAGTTTGCCGTTGCGAATTTGGGATGGGTTATCATTGCCGAGACATATGAGGGAGGCGTGAAAAGATCCTCCACCTTGTATCGTTCGATAATCGAGAACAGCATTTCTTCGCTGAATGGTTTCGTTGTGATGACACGAGGTCGAATATAGAGAAGCGAAGTCAACATGGCCAACACACCTGTTGCCCAAAACAGTGGACTAAAATTGAAGATCGGACCCGCATTCTCGTCGCTAAAAGTGAGGAATCAGTTATCAATATGCGTGGCGCGTCTTATCGTCATCACTATATTACTCTGCAAATAGTTCCCCTTCCATGAGATGCGCATGCGATAGACACACGCCTTTCGGAGAACCTGTAGTCCCCGAAGAACACAACACCATTGCCGTGAGATTCTCCGAATCACCCAAGAATTCCGGTTTGAAGCCGTCTTCATCTTCAGCGGGGCGTAGTAATTCATCAATTGATTTTGCACTCCATTCACTCGCACCCATCACAAAAACTTCCGGACTTCCGTCGATGGCTAGCCGAACCGCTTGCTCAACTACGCCGTAATTCGCTTCGTCACAAAACACCACCGAAGATTGCGTCTGTCTCATCATGTGCGCCAAATCGTCCTTGTTGAACACCGGCGCGAGAGGATTAACGGTCAACCCGATCGCCACACAACCGACGAAGACCGGTACGACATTCTCACTGTTGGCACAAACAAGCGAAACTTGATCCCCTCGGTGATATCCGAGGCGTTTCAAGTTCAGTGCCACACGAACAATTCGTCGGCTCATCTCAGCGCAGGTCATCTCGCTTCCATCGTCGGCATTGATTTGGATCACCCGATCCGGACATCTGGATAGTAGATTGAGGATCACCTGGCCGAGGTTTGTTCTCGGATTTAGAACTCCAGGCGTAGATGATCCGTACCAGAGCTTAGATACCTCGTCAAACTTAGCCATCGGTCTCGACACGTGCGATCGTCACGATCGCTGGATGAAGACTAATGAGTGAACAACATAACGCATTGCATTATATGTATTGTTGTATTGTGGAGGCTGGAGGCTGGTCCATGAGTGGTAGCGTTGATATGATTGTTTTTTTTTAACTGGTCGCGGCGAGAACAATCACTAGCACTAATGTTCATCGTGGTAATTTTCAATTGTCATCTTCAATTGATAATGTAGCATAGCAAAGTGCATCGTCATGTGCTAAAGTGCGCGTTGTTTCGTAGTTTACATACGCAGTCCCATAACGACAGACAGTCGCGATGCGTGTAATTTTTTGAAAAGTGAATTATTATCTTCCGAAGACAGGAAATGTCGTTTTCATGCTCTATTAAATTAGTCAGAAAGCAGTGAACGTTTTCTGGTGCATAGAAACGCAATATTTTTATACAACAATACGCCAATATCTGCTTGATGATCTTTCGTCATTTTTTCCTGAACCCTTATGAACTTTCTGATCCTTATCGACGAAAATTCTCAACCTCATTTGTTATTGTTGTTAGTTTAGTTTGCTCTGTGTGGGGCGTGTGGGGTATCGCATTATCAGTTATAATTCTAACTCAAGTGATTGGCTCCCAACACAAAATAATTCTGCCATATTTAAAGATGCGATTCACTCTCGATTCGGTTCGCACTGGAATCATCCTGCTGATGACTATAATCTTTTTCGGTGGCGGTCCACAATTCACTTGGAAGACGGTTTATTGCATCAGTTTCAAATGGGTACTTTAAATGTTAAATCGTTGTGTTAAGTGAAAAGTTTGAATGATTATCAACGAAGTTCGAGATATCCATAGTATGGAACAGATATGGCGGAATGATATCCGGAGGATCTGAAACAAACTCTACAACAACTATTATGATTTAATTCTAGTCTAGAAATAAGAAAAAAAAAACAAAACAAAAATCTTCATATTTCTAAAGATTAAATATTCATGAAAGGAAGGACTTTTCGAAAATCCCATTATTTACCAAGGTAGTGTGAGTGAGGCAAAAACTTCAACGTTATTCTCGAAACTAGTTTTTGCAAGCTGGCGTAGACGATAAGTCATATGAATAAAAAAAAAGTATTTACTTATTCTGCCCGCTACCTAGTAAAATTAACTTTCCTAGTATTTACTTGAATCCGTATGAACAAAAGTTTACTTTACTTATTTCATTTTAATGCATGTTCGAATTCGAACTCCACCCCCCCCCCTCTCTCCATCTCTAAAGGGGGCTTCCATACAAATGAAACACAAATTTCTGTATAACTCGGGAATTATTCAAGCAAATTGAACGAAATTTGGCCTGTGAATGTTTTAGGGTGTAATAAATGTTTCTTTGGTGGTTAGACACTCTTCCCCTCTCTCTAAGGGGAGGCTGCCAGACAAATTGAACACAAATCTCTGCATTACTCGAAAACTAATAAAGCAAATGGAGCCAACTTTGGGATGTGAGGGTTTTTGGGTACGAAAAATGTTTCTATGATGGTATGACACCCCTCCCTTCTCTGGAACGGAGAGGGGGTTCCATAAAAATAATACACATATTAGCATGTGGAGGTTTTAGGGTGCAATAAATGTTTCTATGATGGTTAGACTCTACATCCCTCTCTTTAAGAGGGGGCTGTCATACAAATGAAACACAAATTTCTGCATTACTTGAGAATTAATCAAGCAAACGAAACCGAATTTAGCATCTGAAGGCTTTAGGGTACAGTAAATGTTCTTACGATGATCAGATACTCCTTCCCCTCTCTTAGGGGAGGCTGCCATACAAATGAAAAAGAAATTTCTGCATAACTCGAAAACTAATTAAGCAAATGGAGCCAAATTTGGTATGTGAAATTTTAGGGAGCACGAAACGTTTTTATGGTGGATGGACACTCTTTCCCTCTCCCTTCCCCTCAAACATTTATTCCATGTAACGGTGAAACATGTTATTTGCAAGTGGTTGAAAAATCTTGAACGCAAATTGTGTATGAAAATAATCTGATATTAAAATCATGAGTTTTGGTAGAAGTACTAGGAATTTTATAGTAAAAGGTAAATTCAACGAGAACGATTAGAAGGTCAATCAATGAAGAGATCTGCGATTGAACTCATGAACTTGCGCTTAGTAAGAAAACGTGAATGTTTGAAGGTATTGAGAACAAAAAAAAAACAAATTTTGGGCGGGACGAAGTTTGCCGGGTCAGCTAGTAACCTAATATAGAGGGTGGTGTTCAAGACAGGACCGCATTATACACCTGGGACTATGAGATTATTTTATTCACTTCATTTGTTTATCAGATCGGATATGATTTTGAAGTGCATCGAACCCTTAAAACATTTTGATGATCTGTCAATATCAAAACGTTAGTCAAAATCAACATTTCCATCATGGTGCAGTACACGAACGAACAACGCTCAATAATTATGAAAATTTGCTACCGGAATTCGAAGTCTCCAATTCTTCGCCGTAATAATCGTCCCAGCCGGCAGGCTGTGCATAGTTTAGTGACCGAATTTGAGTCTACATTTTCGTTGTTGGATGTTCCAGTGCCAACGAGAAGCCGCCCCGCACGAAGCAACACAAATATCGCAGCCGCAAGTGAATCCATCCGAAATGACCCAAATCAGTCAATTGCACGGCGTTCCCAAGAATTGGGCATCTCCCCAACCTCATTGTGGCGTATTCCGCGAACAGGTCTTGGGCTACATCCTTACAAGATCAAATTGACTTGAGATCTAAAGCCACTTGACCATATGAAATACCGAAACTTTTCCGATTGGGCTCTGGTGAATCTAGCAGAAAATGATGATTTTCATCACAAAATCACCTTTAACCATGATACTTATTTCTGGTTTAAGGTGAAGGTGGAAGCTAGCCACAAATGGCTGCCACAATGGCGCTCTTTTCATTCATCTCCCTCCCTCACCCCTCGCTCGAAAATCATTAATTTTGCGAAACAGTGTGAAGCAAATGATAGTTTTCGCACACTTCCCATCAAGTAATATCAACCAAACTATAATCGATTACTCACAATATATTAAATTTTCATCTGCTGTCGCACTGTATAGTAAAAACTTCGGAAAACTGGAGATAGTGCTCTGAAAGTTAAATTTTTATTTTTCAATTTTGGGCAATGGTTTTGTTTGTATTGATGAAAGCATCGTCATTTTTTCGACTCTTATGCCAGACAACATCATCGAAATTGCTATAAAAACCACTCAATAAAATGTTATTCCTGAGTCATAGCGTTACATGTTATGAAAATCAATAGAATAAAATTGAGTTGATATCAATACTATTACTATTTTTACGTTTAATGGGTCTATAATGTAAGTTTTAGCAACTTTAACATTGGGTAAGAAAATTGTATTGCAGAGCTCGGAACACTGCCACGGTTGCCTCCCAGCAAACATTAAATCGCATAACAAGCTTATATATAACATCATATGCCATAAAATTTGGTTGGCATATAATGCGCCTAACTGGCATATGCATGCAAAAGTGGAGGCCATATACATACATGGCAAATGCTTACCGAATTTGTTTGGATGAATATGCAACTTTGAACGGCTATAATAGCGATTATGTGGAAATTGAATTGCGATCCAATATGAATATATTCATGAATTGTCAAAGCACCAAATACGACTTTTGCCATTTTGCATTACAGACATAGAAAAAAAACAAATGGCGCAAAATATTTTCGTGAAATGTTTCTTATAGCCTCACGAATCGCCATTTTTATATATGAGTATTTATGTTTGTAGAAATGATAATTGTTTGATTGACTTGTGTTGGGAGTGGAATATGAATGTTTAAAATGGCACAGATTGATGTTTGGTGAAAACTGCTCCGATGTTGGTTCGAGCTCCGGTTGTCTGGATTATCATCCACCAGCTATCTGAAATTAAATTCAACAGCGGTTAAAACTTTCGAGTGCATCAGCATTTCATTGACATTTCAATATGATGTAATATGTTCTTTATTAGGATCTTATATGATTTACTGTTTCATGATTTTCTTCAGCATGTAATACGATTTACTACAGTACTGAATCGATTTAAATTATACGCTTATACGACACACAAACTGCATCAGCGTAATATACACATATGATGCGGATTAAATATATTTTACGACAATGTACATCATAAAATTGATGTTTATTATACCGAATTGCGACTTGATTTGATAATGGTATATAAAATCGAGTTTTTACATTTTATGCGATTTCAAATATACACGATACATACTTTGATTGATACAATATGCGATTATGATTTATTCGGATTTCTTGTAAGACTTGGCACGTGCAAAATTTTACGATTTAATGTTTGCTGGGCTATGCTTTCAAAAACAGTAAACGGAAAAGTATTACATTCAATCAAAATGCCTCGGCCAACGAAGAGAAGGGTTAAGGCTCTCCAACGTGAATACGTAAAAACAATACGATCAACGAAGGAAAATATTAAGGAGTTATCAACATCGAGTTACTATGCGGAAAAACTTGTTAACACCAAAAGAGCCTCAATTCGCATGTGTTATAAATTTGCTCATGTTACGCTCGCGTATAATCAGAATTTCACTTAATATGCAAATGCACCTTCTGTATATATTTATATTTGCAATTGTTCATCGGAACACATCGTTCATACATTTTACTTTAGTACTTAATTGTTTTTTTTTCAAATGTATTCAAAGACTCGTGTCAATGAAGCGCCACACAGTCTGATAAGTGAATTGATCTGTTTACGTGTGCTTTTCTCTTCTCTCACAAACACTATTACCCCATTTTTACACGTGGGTTTACCTATACTACTACAATGGCTAGCTTCCACCTTCACCTTAATGGCTTTGTTAACAAACAAAATATGCGTGATTGGTCATATGCGAACCCACATGTGCTTCAAGAAACACCACTGCATCCGCAAAAAAATATCGCTTGGTGTAGCTTCCATGCCCGAGAAGTGATTGGGCTGTTTTTTCGTCGATGAGAACGACCGTCATGTTACCGTCAAGCACAGAGAGCACAGTTGAATTAACAGTGAAAAAAAACCTTGCAACAAACTTGTTTTTTTTTATCTGTATTATAGTGACTTTCAACTCATTTGGCTGGTTCGTCACTTTTACTTCCATTTTTGGAAGAATGTCGGGAGTGAGATTTGAACTCGTGACCTTTAGCGTGAGAGGCATGGATGTTACCACTACGCCAGATCGGCTCCACTTGCAACAAACTTTCGAACGTGTCTTTTGGGCATCGGATTACCCAGCAAACATTAAATTGTATAACTTTTGCACATGGTAGGTCGCATATAAATTCGTGTCTTATTACAATCGTATGAAATATGAATCAAAGGATGAATCATGTGTATCTAAAATCGTATAAAACACAAAAACACCATTTTCTTCAATCCCTGAAGAAAAAGAAACATTGGTTCGCAAGTTTCACCCCACCTCCTTGTGTGATTCTCCTGTCAGCTAGCATAGCGGCCCAGCAGCGAGAAGCAGCGCAGCAATTTTCCAACCGCGATACAGAACAAGAAATTGTTAATGTGTTGAAACGTGTTTCTTCCACCACAATATCGAGGAGTGGTATTCTTTGATTCCCTTTAGTTTTAAAGTAGAAATAAAGGACATCATACGTTTTTATGCTGCAAACTTGTCGCATCGTGTTTTTCCGTGTTTGTTTGCCCGAACTAATCAGTTCTTTTAATAAAGTTTTTCCGCTGTGAAATTTGCAAGTTTAAATGTCCAGAGGCACGTTTACCCCAGTGAAACGGTGCACCATCCGACCAGAACCTCCGCTCTCGAGACTATCGAACACTGATTGATTAAGTCGTATATCGGTATAACAACCATCCTAATATTGCGTTTAATTTTCATCAGCGCGCGTTCAAAGAAAACTCGTAATCTCTCTTGGTGCGATTAGAGGCGAATGAACTGCAAAGTTTAAAGCCTCTTACAACAAAGAATCAATCAATCTTGGTGCGAAGAGCACGAAATTTATTAGCATGACAGCGCAAAATGTACCCGGCGCAGAACTCAGATACTAAACATTTTGTGATGCGCGTCTCATTCTATACACACACACATACACATCAAATTCAGACGCCCGCTTTGTCTTCGTTCTAAGCAAAGCATAAAAACAACAGCGCACCCCCATTTGAACCGTATACGCTTGTGTGAAGAAAAGTATCTCAACAGAGAGAGCAATCCAGATTCAAGCGCGTAGTATAGAAATATGGCGTAAGCACGGCGCAAAATTCAGCGTAAAACTCCGCGCAAGAATGGCGCTGACAACCAAACATTTCATCTGTGTTTCGGAGCGTACTCATTCGCCAGAGCGCATGTGTACACAAGGAGTGGGACCTCACTGGGTAAAAAAATCTAGTTACAAATCAGCACCGGGTTGCATTCTGAAGACTGCGCACAGCCGTCAAAGTTGTTTTTTGAAAACCAAAAAATCGCCCAAGTAAAGGAAATCGGGGTTTAGGAAAAAAAAAGTTGATGCTAAATGTCTTCGAATGGCATGAAACGTCGAGATCTACTGTCATCTTTAAAAAAAAATTCCAGACGAAAAAACGACGAAATGCCAAAATATGTTGAAATTTTTTTATCAAAAACAATTTTCCAATATAACAGTAAATCTCGACGTTTCATGCAATTCTAAGACATTTGGTGTCAATTTTTTTGAAACCCCCGATTCCCTTTATTATATAAAAAAATTATAACTCGAACGAAATAACGGTTTCGAACGAAATGTAAATCCGTCGGAATACAGAATAGGGCTGATTGGCACTTTAAAATACGTACATTATATTCACTTTATATAACATTATCAGGTCAAATAACAGATAAGAGTAAAAAGTCTAGTTTATCGATATATACGGCTTTATATACGCATATAGTTTGACATATTCGTATATCGCCTCCGCTTTTGCATGTATATGCCAGTTATACGCATCATATGTCACCCAAATGTGGCTTGGAATGTCACCTCCAATTATGGCATTTGATACGATTTAATGTATGCTGGGTAGGGCCCATAATAGTTCGTAATTTCCAATCTGAATGTATCTCTCGACAGTTACGCCCAAAAACCATTTGTGATGGGTATTAAGGTTTATGTGAATTCGGAATCACTGTTCACTTTATAGCAGCGGTCCTAGTAGGCGTATCTGAAATCTTTTAACAGTAAATTGTTTGGAAAACTTGTATCGTTCGACGGCAAAAAATCCACGTTTTTTTTTTTTTTTATCCAAAATATATTTATTAAGGCTCATATGGCGTCAACCTGACGGGGCCGGGAAAAAAAAAAAAAAAAAAGTTTCAGTGCATTTGGTATATCAGTCCAAATTTTCTTTGTTGTGTGGCTGGTTTCACACGATGTTCCTTCGAACTGAACTTCGAACTTCATTGTTCTCATTTCAGTTTGGTAGATTTTATGATTGGAATGGGAGCCCACATTTGTCCACTCGGTGTGCGAGAAGTCAAAAATCCACGTTGATCCGTTTTGTTTAAAAAATGTGGTGCAGGATGAAAGCCGAGAGGAGAAATTTGATTTTGGACATCCACATTGAATATTCAGCGTGAACAGGTACTAAAATCGCGAAATCGCTTAAAGTGCTGAATTGTTTCAAACTGTTAAGGTGGAAACAGAATGCCGCGTTGTGCGTCGCTTCTCATCAGCTGTCATTGCTTGCGTTTTGTACTAAAGCGTTTGCCTGACGCAATCTGTTGATTTGTAATCACAATGTAGCGTTCGCATCGCCGCTTTTCACGTAAACAAAAACGAAATAAAACACTCAACAAATTCAATCAACTAGTGAATCTTGTATTTCATTTTAATAATTCTATGTATGCAGATTACAGCTAGTTTAAAAATTGGAACTGAAAAAGACATGAACCGACATCGGAGAGCAGCCGTCGTCGTACTAACCGAAATAATATGCGAGACACTGGCTCCCGTAGATTGTGAATTTGATTTTCCAACTAGAACCGCGATTTTTGGTATAGCTGATGCGACAAAGAGACCGTGATTGTTTTCTGACTTCGATGCATCTGGTGGAGAAAATCGCAACGGCGCTTCACAACTTTATAGGTGTAGAGAGTTTTGAAAGTTCTATGAATTAGAGAGAATGGTGTGCTGAAGTTACACTTCTTATGGATTTATCAGCAGCAGAAATATGAATAAGAACAATTCTAGTAAGGCTTCGTATCAGCTACGTGACACACTCACCGGTTATGTAAAAGATAATTAAATCAATTAAATATGAATAAAAAATTAAAAAATAGACAACATGGCGTTTTTATTTCATTCCTCAACAATTGTGATCATTTAGGACACAATCAAGGTTTTTTTGCGAATGAATCATGGCTCGGAGGTTATGCTGCATACATTGTTTTCACCATGAGCTTAATGTCACGGAGATCAATATTTTTGTGCTGCTGTTTATTCCATTTCCGTGGAGTTTTGTGATCACTCCCAGCAGCCGGAACACAAGTTGTTTCGTCGATTTTTTCTACACGAGAACTGATCATTCAGGGTCGTAGTTGCTGGCAGTTCCACTATATAAAAAAACAGTTAAGACATTGAGTATCCATATAACTGAATTTTTTATTTACCTTCATTTGCTGATAAGTGTTTACAAAATCTTTAATGCTTCAAAATACTGTCATGATGAAGCCGCCGTCGGTGCCAATCCTATACTTGGAGCTTGTGAAAGCGCATTTATTACGCGAATATCTGTCACGTAAATCAAATAAGATGTCCTAATATTTGAAAAATGTTCAACTGTAACATACCTCCTTGTTTCAGTGCATTTGGTATATCAGTCCAAATTTTCTTTGTTGTGTGGCTGGTTTCACACGATGTTCCTTCGAACTGAAGCACTCGTTTGTTTTCACAAATTCAACGAGATGTGTTTCACACTTCGTTTTCAACGAATTTCAGATCGTGGGAAAATCTTTTTCGTGTTGTGTCCATGGCACCAGTAGAATGTATTTGAATACAACACATTGACACATTCGACGCAAGCAGTTTAGAACAAATGTCAGAGTTTAGTACAACGATGCAAATGACACGACGCATCATTGTGGGCGACTATATGGAAACACACATATTCAAAATAAACTGTAAAAGCACAACTGTTGCAACGCGACGCATAACGCGGCATTCTGGTCCCACCTTTATTCAGATGGATCAGATGACGCGTCGTAGTGGAACTTACGATCGGAAGCTAAGATTGAAGAATAATGAGAATAATTAAGGGAGTATCCTAGTCTAGAAATTTGAAAAAAAATCAAAAAAAAATTTTCTTTCATATTTCTGTAGTTTAGGCATAAAAGAATATACCCTAGAGAGAAAAATCCAATTATTTACCGAGTTAGAAACCTTTTAGTGATGCGGTGTCTAACCTGGTACGGCCATAACAATGAACTTCAAACGCGTTTTTCTCGAAACTAGTTTTTTCAAACTGGCGTACACGATATCTGAAGTTCTACTGAACTGATTCATGATGAATTTATAAGGGTACAATCTACAGGCATCTCTCTATCGCATGAACTTCTAAAAAATAATATTTTTTTAAATTTACAATTTTTAAAAAAATGGGAAACGTAAGAAAAAACGTTTCATAGCGCATTTTGTTTTTCAAACGACCGCCATTTTATCAAAAAAGATGTTTTTGACTTGTCCGAGGTTCATGCGATAGCGGCATCTTTACTGATTCAGAATCTGTTCGATTTTTTTTTGTTTCAGATAACCGGAAGGGCTGGAATCGTGTACGAGATAACACAACTTTTTTTTGAACCCTCTCACTTCATCAGCTCTTAACTATTCTAGCTATGAATGTTTTTTCTCCGTTAAATTTTTGTTTTATTGTTAAAAGATAGATGAACAAATGATGATATAATAGATAGTAAAGTTATTCTTTGTTTTATTTTTATGGAGCTCGAAAAAACGTCCTAAATTAATGTCTTTACACTAGAATACCCCCTTAAGGCAAACCCGAGACTTTCGGATTACGATATCGCCAAAAGACACGACTCTAACGTCAAGTGGATTTTGGACAACTCTCAGGTCTGCAATTCTATAAGATCAACACCAGAGGAGATGTACCCAGCAGTTTTAAGTTCGTTTTCACTGATGAATTTGCCAGGAAGTTCTTGATTTGCAACTGTGCACAGAAATTGTAGGTTCTCGTAACAAACAAGACAATGGACTCGAAAATGTGTAAGGAAAAGTGCCTGCAGAAATTATTTATTAGAGCTCACGAAGATCCTGTGAAGTTCTGGCCAGATTTGACAACTTTGTTGGAGGGAGAAAAGTACGAAAATTCATCAAAACTGTAACGGAATGATTTTTTCAATATTTATTTTTCTGAGAAGAAAAATAAATTATCTGCAACATTTTTTATGACTTTAACCAATACCGAGATACAACTGGTTTTGTGATTCCGGATTCTAAATGAACGATATACGCCATTTGGGCACAAGTTTTATACACCAATGGATTTCTCTAGAAATTACCCCTCTCGTTGTCGCATTTCGTATTAAATACATCCGCATGATTTTCTTTATTTTCAACCGTCGTATCTTCTCCAAACTTTTTTTTGCTTTCTGTTCCATAATCTAGTGTTGTTTTCCGCCTGTTTTTAGGTATGCGCGCATATGTTTGCTTCAATAGTTACGAATTTATTTATAATCGACTTGTCATCATCATCATCATAGATGCTATCCTACTACGCTACAGCCAAAGGAGAAAGTGCTTGGGTTTTTTGTTTGTTTGTTTGTTTGTATGTTTGTTGGTTGGTTGGTTGATTTGTGAACTGTAGAATACCTCAAGATTACACTAAAATTTCAGCAGCAATGCGCAGTGTTTTTTTCTTTTCCTGGGTCGTCGCTTTGCGTTTTCTATCATTGATTCATTTGTTTGTTTTTTTTATGTTTGTCTCTTTGCTTGTCTATTCTACACACAACTTGAACGTGTCTTACTTGATTTGTTTGTTTATTATTTGTTTTGTTGGCATATAAATTACTATTAGGATCTGTGTGATAAGGGCGCGCACTCTGCATGCTGCATGCAGCGTTTATCAAACACTAGTTGTTGTTTTTTCTTAGTACATGGTGCTTTCTTAATTGTCTAAACATGAGCGAGTGTATTTTTTGTGTGCGCGTGGGGATGGGGATGAGTGCTTCGCAGGGGTAGTGTTCCAGGCATGCTCAATTTCTCTAGTGGTTAGTAAAGTGGTCTCGGCATCGATTTTTTTGTGTTTCGCTGCACCCTCCAATTTGGCATTCTTTGGGGTTTTTGTGTGGAAATGAGCTTACGTTGTAGTGAACGGGGGCTTAACAGAAGTAGTAATCGTATCTCAAGGAATGAAAGGATAAAGTTATAGAAAACTACATAAACCAACAAATAATTGGAACTATTAAAAAAATAAACAAAATGAAAGTGTCGCGATTGAATTCACAGTGAATTGCTATTGAGAAATCTGTGTGTTTTTGCTTTCTTCCTCCGTAAGTAAATGGTGCGGCGTTTTTTTTTCTAAACTTATCTTTTGAAGATCGAATATAGATTCTGGGCGTTTGAAGGGCTTGGTTTATTCTACACGGCGAGAACTTTCTTTCTCTCGCGCTAATATGTACACTAAAGTACTACATAAAATTAATACAATAAAATACAAAGAAGAAAAAAAACTAGACATAAAAACAAATTTTAGAACTTTTGTGAGCCAGATATCTTACAGAGTGGTGTTTTGCATCGTCAAATTCAATCCATCACAACTTAAACAATAGTTAACTAGTGCTCCTATTATCGTTTGTTAATAAAATGGTTTGACTGCGTTATGGGATAAATCAAGCCAAATCAACGCGCACTCATCTGTTAAACAATTTCTCCTTCTGATGAATAACTTCTACAGTTTTTCTTTATATATATATAGAGGGATCACATTATGTTTTTGAACGTATATATAACTAAAAACTAGGTTTTCGTCCGCACTTTTCTTTGTTTTTTTCCTTCTAATTAGACAGATCATTGTTTCGCGCGCTGCCTAATGGAGGATTAAAAGTGCAACTGAGTCGGAATTTTATTCCCACTTGGCAGCAGCGTGACGATTAGTTGCTAGGTTTTTTGTTGTGTGTTTTCGTGTGAGAGGGGGGAGGTTGTTGCCTAGATTATATTCGAAGAAAACTTCTCGAATGTACCCTGATCGATGGTTTCCCTTCGTCGGGGCAAAGTGCCACTGGCCGTAAACGGCGCCGGATCTGTGCAGCCGAGGCTAACGAGCAGCTCAACCAGGGCGGCGGTTGTCTCCACGTTCACATGGTGCGGGGTATTGCTTGCTTGGCGTGCCGCGGCCAGCGAGTTGGCCGCCTTGGCGTACGTCAGACACGATCGGCCCTCGTGGTCGATGTGCTTCAGGTTGGCGTGGTGCTGTATGATGGAAGGATCTCAATTAGTAAGTACTTCGAGTTTGTAATTTTTTATTTAAGTAACACATACCCAGATAAGCAACTGTGAGATCGCCAGATTGCCGATGGCACAGGCCAGATGAAGGGGCGTCCGCAAATCTCTACTGCTGACAGAGGAGTTGATGTGTTCGAGACTGGCGTTTGCTAGCAGGATTATTATGGCCTTCATGTCCGACCGGACGACCGCTTCGCGCAGTTGCTGTCCGATGGGGGAGGCGGAGTTGAACGCGGGTAGAAACTCCTTAGCCTCGTACTTGTTGCGGATCCAGGCTTCCTTCTCCTCTCGGGAACTCGCCGGGGTGGGTTTCACCCGGCCCCGGGTGTTTGATTCCCACACGGAGTTCGCGAGGCTGTTTCCAATGGCGAGCATTACGCTGAGATGACCCGGTCTAGAAAAAAAACAGAAGAAAAGAATGCGTTGTTAGATGATGTTATTTTTTTGACGTAGAAAGGTTTCGAATGCTTATAACTCGAGCATTTGTTAATGGATCGCAAATATGTTTGCATCTATTGATAGGAAATATTTCTACGCATCTATCACAAAGAATATAATTTATGTTGTCTTGAAATATACAATTGAATAATTGTGAAATGTGTTATCTAAACGCACTATCTCGCATAATTCAATTGGTCCGATCCGTACTCCTCAAACTGCACCGACCAAAAGGAGCAACAAGAGTAGAAGCGGGATACGGTTTCCCCAATACTGATTTCAAATCCAAGAAGACTGACATTGCAAATTAGTGTTGGAAAAAATTCATCTTCGCTAAGATCAAATGCATAGATTTTCGGGCTAGGTTGCATCGAAAACCTATATATTCCAAACGAAAATTAAAATGACAGATCCAGGCAACCATTGAATATGAGCAAATGAACTTTTATCCTTCAATGTGTTTTGATGTTTATTTTTTCCACCCAGTGTCATTTTCATCTTGATTATCGGAAACGTCAGAACTGAATTTCATTTCAGCCAAATGAATATCAGCTGTTGTTAACTTCTAACCTGAGGCTGCTGTGTGCGGTTGGGTTTTGCAGTTGCCGGATGCCGTAATCGGAAATACCTAATGAAATTCCCGATGTCGCAAATGACTTGACGGTAGCTAAAACCACTCGTTGTATCCATTCTGCATATGCCGTTGCTACCGTCTCGCCAAATAAAATTTATTTTGAACTTAAATTCACTGCCAGAGCGAATATCGTTTCGGATGTGATGAATATCAAGTTGTTGCTTTTGATATCCAAAGTATAAATAACAGCGAAGTTATGAACCCCACTCAATGTCGTATTCATTCATTATAGCAAATTTGCTCATGCAACAGCGATATGAACAAAATGAACTCGTTTGTTATTGTCATCAATATAATGAGGGCAGTGTGTTTCAAGCTGAAAAAAAGTCAACAACAACTGGAACAAAATCATATTCGTTTCTCGTGAATATTTGTTGATATTCTAAGACACTGTTGCAAATACATGCAAGGGGGTTGCCAATGTTCCAGTTTAAACTGGATTCTTCTAATTTTCCTTAAATATCTTGTTTTAACCAGTTTATTTATATTGTGTGCTTCGGTTTTACCCATTGTATTTAAAATAAATTAACAATGTATAAATATTATCCCTCCCTCACCCTTTCCATCAATTGCCCAATTATGTTTTGACATAGGACTACGTCTTTCATTTTTATATTGGGGTGCAAGTTCAAAGTTTCGAAAACCAGAGCGTTGCATTGGAGGAACAAAGTTTGATTTCTTTGCCAGCTGAACGAAATGGTGTGATAGTCATTTCATTCGAAGGATAAAATGTCTACATGTTATGTGTTTGTTACTTATTGATCCAAAAAAAAGTGCAATGGGCCTTAATTCTTATACACTTCACGTAGAAAACGAAATGAATACACTTCACGTAGAAAACGAAATGAAGGGTATCCGCGACGAAAACGAATCTGGATACGAAATTAGTTTTCCACTAAAACTTATCATTATAATATACAGATACTATCTTCAGATACAATTTTTGTAAGACTATTTTACCACATGAAGAAAACGAAGTTGCTAACTATTGAAATCACTACAAAGAATTCCATTTCAATCGCGATTGGCTTGCGGTTGAGGTATGGTGCTGGCCATTCTCTCTCAGTTTCTCTTTTGCTACCGCGTGGAGCGGTCATGAAAAATTGCCCGCTTTCAAATGCACCCGAGCGAAGTAATATGATTTCGCATATTTTTTTCTGTATTGACGTAGGACTACGTCTTTCATTTCTATACCGGGGTGTAAAATCAAAATTTCGAAAACGAGAGCGTTACGCCGGAGACCGAGATTTTGAGCGTTAATAGCTAAGCAACTGAACGAAATGGTATGATAAACACTTCATTCGAAAGATAAAATGTCTACGCGTTCTATACTTGTTACTTTTTGATCCAAAAACTTGTTTCAATAGTCTTAAAATTGCTTTTAAAACAGGCTATTGAAATCACCAATCGGTATATAAGCGAGCGCCGCTCGGAAATCTACTCAGTTCTAATTGAACAGCGATTGGAGCATGTTGTCGCTGTTGTGGTGAAGCTCTTCGTTTATCATGAAAGCGCTGATGAACAGTGTCACCAAGAGCCTGTTTGTGCACCTTAGGCTAGACATGAATCCATCAGGAGGAGAGTGATGCCACAAACGGTTCCCCGGGAAGATCTCGAAGCAGCCGCTACACACACACACACATACACGTGCGGAATTATTTCCGTTTGGATGCCATTCAGCATCGAGAAAGATCCGGAAAATAATCTGCCAGTTCCTCTGGGAATTTAAAAATACATTCATGTGAAAGAGTTTATTTGAATGTTTTCTATCCATGTAATACTGTGATCAAATATGTTTCAATCAAGTACTATTAACAGATGGTTATCGAGTTAGCATAAACCACTGGTGGGCTTCCAGTATCGAGGAAAATGTGGAAATATCTAATCGTTACTGAAAATAATTTGCCAGTTCCTCTGGGAATTTAAAATTACATTCATGTGAAAGAGTTTATTTGAATGTTTTCTATTCATGTAACACTGTGACCAAATACATTTGGTTTTGTGATTTTTCAATCAATCGCAATTAACAGGATAGCTTCTGAAGATTATTTTTCCCCATCAGTAGGATATTTCCGTATCCAATATTGTATGCGCCCGCAATCGATTCTTGCTCTGTCGCCGAAAGTTCCGAGCTCAGAGAGTTCATTCCCCTCTGGTTTGCCTTCCAAATTGCCATCCTAAACCACACCTTCTCTCGATTCAATCACACACAAAAAGCATACTTAAGCGATATTCTGGTGGTGAGACACATTCATTTTTCGTGAGGACATCGACAAGACAACATCGTTGCCTAACGTGCTGGAGGAGGTGGAATTCTTTCCGTTTGGATGCCATTCAGCATCGAGAAAGTTCCGGAAAGATCTAATCATTTCTGGGAAATAATCAGCCAGTTCCTCTGGGAATTTAAAAATACATTCATGTGAAAGAGTTTATTTGAATGTTTTCTATTCATGTAACACTGTGACCAAATATTTTTCAATCAAGTACTATTAACAGGTGGTTATCGAGTTAGTATTAACCACTGGTGGGCTTCCAGTATCGAGGAAAATGTGGAAATATCTAATCGTTACTGAAAATAATCTGCCAGTTCCTCTGGGAATTTAAAATTACATTCATGTGAAAGAGTTTATTTTAATGTTTTCTATCCATAAAATATCCATATAATACATTTAGGTTTGTGATTTGTCAATCAAGTACAGTTAGCAGGTTAGCTTCTGAAGATTATTCTTCAGAACAAGGTTTTTCGTATCCTATATTGGATGCATAAAACCTTGTGCCTCCAACGTAACGCTCTCGTTTTCGAAGTCTCCCAAATATTCATTTATTCATTCATTCAGAATGGATTTAGATTCAACTTCGAACAAATGATCTCTAAATCAACGATAGTCCTACGTCACCCTTGCGGTTATACCATAGATATAACCCACTTCCTGTTTTATAATGACTTTCGGCCTTGGGCTGGTTCGTCACTCAAACACGGCTTTACTTTCCATTGTCGCGAGTGAAAATTGCGCGAGAGGTGCGGATGTTAACCATTACGCCAGATTGCGTCCACATGATTTCGCACACATTTGCGCAATCGAGTGAGTGTTCCTTTTGTTGTACCGAAAGCCCAATATGAACGCTCGCTTCCTTTCTTACACACACGTAGACAATAGTGATTCATTACCCTTGCTATCGATATTTGCGTCTCGTCAGCTGTTATTTCCCATTATTTTGTCCGGAATGGAAATGTCTGCAATAGGTTGCTGCAAACATCTGACGTGAGAGAAATTCCTGGACTAGAGCAGTAACAAGGAAGCTCGTGCTACCCGCTAACACTATGCCTTTCCTCATTTAGGAGTTTTGGTAAGGAATATAAACTAAACAAAACGAGGAACAGTGACAGGCTGAGGGACATTATGATGGAAGGTATACTGACTAATAATGACTAAGTTTATTTGCACGGGGAGCAATCAGTTCAGATCAATCAATCTACCATTTCATCCACGATAAACATCAGATGTTATAGATCCTCTAAATCATTCTACAGTTTCGAAGGTCATACAGTCAATGTACTCTATTGACTTTAATTGGTATGAATATAAAACACAACTAACCTGGCTTCTGTTTACATCAATTGGATATTGGTTTCTCATGGTTACTCAAAGGATTTTTAGTTCTGAATAGCATCAATATTACGCATAATCTAAACTCTCTTATTTGACTGACTGATGACTGATGATGAATTAGAGAGGTTTTAAACTTTTCAGTTCATTCGCCTCTAACTCCTATTTGACGCAGAGATCGTAATAAAAAGAGATAATGCATACTTTACACGAAATGCATATGCATCGTAGTGTTTATTTTGCAAGTATGCATGGTATGCATATTTTTTACAAAAACATTTCCTCGAACAAGAGGAAATACTTGAGGATACCTCATTATTGGTCTTGATACTAAAATTTCACAATTTCAATACCAATACCTTGAGCATTTGGTATTGAATGTCCTCATTTGAGGTGCCATGCATTTATTTATTGATTTATTTTATTTTACATTCTTCATGAGTGTGAGAAAGATAACAATGATAATGGTCAAAAGAAACACTATAGAAATATCACAGTTCGCGTTAGAGGTAAAAAGAATACAGGATTGAGGTTAGGTTCGATGCAATGATCTATAACCAGAAACCGCGTCTCCATGCATCCCGATTAATCACATTGTCTAGCAATTTCGCGATGATCCTCGATCAGCGATTGTAGGAACATGAAGCAATAAATATGAGATTTTTTCAAGTTTTACCCAAATAAAACCATACTGTTTAGAGGTTCTAGAAGGAAAGGTTCTCAAATATTGTTTCACAGTAATGATCGCGTGGGAGGAAACACGATTATTTTGAGGTTTATTTCACCGTTTCATAAATTACCTATGAATACTAGAGATGTACTATCCGCTCATGAGTTGTTCGAATGAATCGCTTCAACATAATGAGCGGATTAGGAACAGCTCACTCTTTGGCTCATATCGGAGTAATCTCGCATTTTGACGTAAGCGTAAGAGGGTAGAATTTTCATTACGAGGCTTTTCTTAAAATTGCATGTACAAAATTGCATACGCGTACACTACAAAAGTCAGATCTGTACAAAATGTGTGCACTTGATAAAAAAAAAAACATTGCCAACGGCTTGGTTTAAAAAAAAAACAAATGCAGTTTTATTTAAGATATGTTACCAACGTCAGATAGTTGTGGAAACAGCGAGTCTCGCGTGTTTCCACAATCGATCGACGTACGTCTATCAACGTATGTGAAAATCTGTCCCCAGCAATTCTCTCAAACATGCTGCCGTTGAGCGAAGTATGAGGAAGCATCACATTTTCCGACCTCATAACACGCGGCGAGCAGCCTAACGTAATTGAGAAGCCGTTTGTAATAATTATAGACTGCACCGATTTTTTTTTCAATCGTAAATGCAATTGAATCAAATCCTTCTTAAATATGTTGAATAATTTTTATAAATTTGAATATTTGACGATATTTCTAAACAGAGATCCTAAGTACATGATTTGTAGTTCTGAAACAACATTGCTATTATAAATGTAGCACTGCATGAGGATGAACTGTTTTTGATTAATATATTTGGCATGATGAGCTTTCCGGAAAAGTGGATTCTTGCATAAAAGAAGGCATGTGACTTTTACATGGTGAACGACAATTCCGAAAGATGTTTTGTGAAATTACTGTCCCTGCTCGTACATCCTATGCCATTGGAACAGATGAAAAATCACATCGCATCACAGACAACTTGACCTTACGTCACATCTTAGTAGAAATAGCGCTTGCATCACTCCGTTTTCATGTTTTTACGGGATCATTTTTTCAATAAAAATAATAGCGTAGTCCTACGTGAGCAATGCGATCGTATCTTATACACAACCTCCTAGAATTTTTCTTGTGTAGACCGTAATGTGTGTCCCCAACACGGACTACAAAACCGAGGTGCCTGGGAAAATCGTCATTACAAGATACTAGAGCCGAATTAATTAACGTTCAGATTTAACCCTTTGTAAGGCCTTGGCAACTGTATTGCTGCCAACAAAAAATATTTTTACGCTGCACTTGGAATATTATTTCAATATTTTACTTAACCGAAAACTTCTAAGGTATCTGGCAATACTTCCATTTTCTGTTTGGGCTGCTAAAAATGTATGATATTGAATTGGAAGTAATTTTTATGTAACATGACCACGATTTTGGAGCGCCGGCAGAAAATTCTGTTTAATTTCGTTGAAAACGTAACAAGTTGATAAGTTTTTCACTGTAAACGTACTATTTAAGATCTCCAGTGTAGGATCATGAAGTTTTTCAATAAAATAAATGGCGTATTTGATGAAAAATTCAAATTTTATTTTTTTTCTTTGAAACTCTATATAACAAGTTTTGACGTAGGACTACGTCTAACCGGAAGATATAGGGGGTGAAATGGAAATCTAGGCACTGAACAAGTAGGAAAAAATGCAAGATTTGGAACGCTTATAACTCGAGCATTTCTCAATAGATCGCAAAGGTTTTTGCATCAATTGATAGGAAATATATCTACGCATCTATCATAACGAATAACATTTCATTTTTCCTGATATAAATAATTGAATAATTGTGAAATATCAAGCATTGTCCAAATGCACTATGTGCCCATTTTTGATTGGTCCATTTTGTGCTCCTCAAATCGTACCGACCAAAACGGGCAACCAGAGCAGCAGCGAAATAGAATGAAGCACTCCGCTGCCGTAACGATCCATTCTTGTGTGGACACCGACTGGACAACATCGTTGCTGGACGAGCTGGACGGCGAGGGATCGAGTGCCTTTCTCAAGGCAAGAGGGCGGAGGTGGTAGCGCTGGAGTAGAATAGAGTAGAGTTTTCAAAGGGCCTTTCTCAAGGCTAGAGACGAATGAACTGCAAAAGTTTAAAGTCTCTATAATACAATACCTTCCTTCCTTCCGTAACGATCATTCTCATTCAAACCGTACACCACATCGGTTCGCATCACAACACATCAACAAATCAACCCAAGCAGCCATGTCTGGACATGGTAAAGGAGGAAAAGTGAAGGCAAAGCGTGTTGATCTGGAGTTCCCCGCAAGGGTAGCTAGGCCGAGCGCGTTAGTACCAGTGCACCAGTCCACCTAGCCGGCGTTATATAGTTTCGGCCGCCGAAGTGATCGAGTTAGCTGGCAAAGCTGCTCGCGACGATAAGAAAACCCGCATTCGGAACAGAACACATTCGGTTCGGTGGACATCAAGACAACAGGCAGTTGCAGCGAGTGGCGAGTGGCAAACGCAGTCGCAAAACGGCATCAGGTAGCAGAAGAAAAAAGTTTGTTCTTTATACAAACTGTTTTGGTGGCAAATCCAGAACAAGGCGGCATCGAAGGCGTTCGAAATGGGTTTTTTCAAAACCACGAGTACTAAGTTTTCTAAAATGGAACCATTCCATAAAACAAGGCGCTTTTCAGGGCCATTAAACCTTCCAAAAAAGAGTTTAGGAAATACAGTTCAATGCTTTCTAAAACAATATCCAAAATAATAATAAAA
This sequence comes from Toxorhynchites rutilus septentrionalis, assembly GCF_029784135.1. NCBI lineage: Eukaryota > Metazoa > Arthropoda > Insecta > Diptera > Culicidae > Toxorhynchites > Toxorhynchites rutilus. Next base: position 67,829,438 of record NC_073746.1, on the reverse strand, counting down.
CACAAATTGATTTTTTCATAATTTGTTTGCCAGGATATGATGAGTATGTGAATTTGGCAGTTGTTCTGAGCTTATTGATTTTCACCAATTCTTAAATTGCTTCTAGATTGAAAGTACAGTAATTTACACTTATCTCGACATTTAGCTAATTGGACGGACCTGTAATGCGACATATTTAGTTGGACATTTTTGTTAACATAGAGTTCGGGGTCCAAATTATGACCCCACATTGAAAGTCGACACTGTACCACTGTCATCGCAAATGTTCAATTACAGGTTAAAATTACCTCCAATCCGACACTGAGTGGTGGTAATGCGACGTGCCATTGAATGTAATTTACTGTAAAATATGTCACAAGCTGGATGGGAAGAAATTTTCCAACTGTGAAAGCTGTGGCGAGTGGCAAATGCAATCGCTATACATAAAGGTTTAGCCGAACAAGATGGGGATATCGAGTGATAACAAAACAATAAACTCTTTAGATTGAAGGCAACAATTAGTTTCAGTGAGTGGCAAAGTGTTTCTCCGGCACGTCGCATTAAATGTAATTTACTGAACAACATGTCACAAGCTGGATGGGAAGAAATTTTCCAACTGTGAAAGTTGTGGCGAGTGGCAAACGCAATAGCTAAACAGGAAGGTTTAACCGAACAAGATGGGAATATCGAGTGATAACAAAAACACAACACCAAAGGTTCTTTTCAGAACCATCAACATGTTCATAAAGAGTAAACAGTAAACTAATCCATTTTTCAGGTAGATAGGTAGGTATTCACGTAGGAGAAGAAAATAAAACAATATATTTAAAATATATATTTAACGGTAACGGTATTGAATTAAAGAGACTTTAAACTCAGAGAGTTCATTCGTCTCTATATATTTAACAAAAGCTGTCCCCTTTGTATAGTCCTACGTCACTCCGGTTATGTCCCCGACATTACCCACCCGTCTTTTTTTTTTGTTTCACTAGAAATATTGTCTTGATTTTTGCATAACTAAAGGCGCAATAAAGTGATTTTACAAGGCAGCAGCAAACTGCGTTTTGGTGTTAACGAACAGTGGCAACTATATTGCCACCAATTTTTTCAACTGTTCCAATAGTTTAAATTTTATCAAAGATAAATATGTGTTCTTTCTCATGTAAGACTTATGTTCTCTGAAGTTGAAATCGATCTCTTGCCTAGTTTCCACTGCCTTATAAAGAATTCGGAATGTGTTTTTCTAACACGGAATCAAAAGAAGGTACCTAGAGGCGAATGAACTGAAAAGTTTAAACCCTCTTAAAACCAAAAAGAAGAAGAAGAAGAAGAAGGTACGAACACAGAACTCATTCAATCAATACATACAAATGATTACTAAGCCAACGGTAGTCCTACGTCAACCTTGCGGTTATATCATAGATATAGCCCACCCATTTTTCAAACAAGACATATCAATGGATTAGAACACAATACTTACGGCCACTCATCCAGCCCGAGGGATCGCACTTTACTAATATGGGAGCCGAGATTCCGATGCACTCCGGAGCACTCGATGCACATTAGCACACCTAGATTCAAACTCGCCCATTCCGGATCTAAAACAAGACAAAAACAAACGAATAAAAATCGTCCCCATCCTCCGAAGCACCGCACAACATACTTGGCGAATCACAGTCCACGCAGTACCCATTGCCCGGCACCCTGCTCCGGATGGATTGCATCGAGGCGATGTCGCTTGGATTGAGCGGTTTCGATTTCGAGGACTCAATGCCCTGCAGCGACTTGAAGATCTCCTGTTCGATCACCGACACCCACTCGTCCCGTTCCTCGGAATTGGACGCCTCGAAGTGCCACTGCTTGTTGTCCAGCGAGACGATGTAAAACTCGAACCCATCGGTATCTATGGAGAAACAAAGTTTGTGGTCAGTGAAACTCAAAAGCATTCACTCCAATGTCTCCACTCACCATCGTATTCATTGTTCTTCCCCACGCCGCTGCTCTTCATCCGTCGGTGTCGCTTCTTCACGTTCGGCGTTTGCGCGTCCAGCTTGCTTGCGTTCCCATCCGATCCGATGAAACTCTGCGAGTTGCTGTTGCTGATGACGATTCCCTCGTCCCCGCTGGTCTGTGAATTCGATTTGACCGGTTCCCGTAGCGTATCGAACGCTGTCAGCAGCACCTTCTCCGTCAGCTTCCGATCCTTAGCCAGCGAAAGTCCCCCGATTCCTTCCGTCAACCCATTGCTGGTGTTCCCCTGCGACCCACAGCCCGCAGTCGGTCCAGCCGATTTCCCGTTCAGACCCGCCGTCGAGGCCAGGTTGGCCCCCGTCAGGGCACTGTTGGTGATAATCGATTTCGAACCGCGTGGCTTTTGGCCCGGAACCTTCACCGTGACATACTGCAGCGAAACTTCCTTCCCGTGGATGTCGTCCATGTAATCGTGCAGCGACGGATGGTACGTCAACCGGCCGTCGTCGCACAGTGTCACGTACTTTTTCTTCCACTCCTTGTTCAGCGATTTACTGCTGCGTTTGTACAAATATCCCTGTTTGATCGGAATCGCCCGGCCACTTCCCAGCTCCCCATTCTTGATCTTGTCCTGTTGGTCCTTCTTCGAGGAGGAAGGAATGAACAGATTCGATCTCCGTCGGCTTTTCCTGGAGGTGGTTGGGGTTGATGTGGGCGTTGGAAGTTCCTTGTCCTTACCACCGCCGCTAGAATCTTTTCCGGGAACCAGTCCCAGCGGTTGCAGACTGTCACACGATACCGGATGACTTGGTGGCACAAATTTTGCGATGTTGTTATTTTCATTCGTCAGCGCCAGCAGCGTCTGCTGGGAGGTTCCGTGTGAAATCGTTCCCCATTTTTGCGACGGAAGCGATTCCCGCTGCAGAATGAATTGCGGCTCCGCGGCCATAATTTCCGCGTTAATCTTGATCGGAATGTGGTGACTCGATGCGGACAAAACGTGATGCCGATGGGGGAGAGTCATATTACCCGGGTGGTTCTGCTGCAGTTCCCGTTGCGTCTCCCGCTGCTGTTGCTGGTGTGAGTTGGTGTGGTGACTTGGTGAGGAACTGCTCATGGTGAGACCACTGGCCGGGCTTCCGGTCGATGACGAAAACCCGTTCGTGGGGCTAGGAACGGTCGAATGAAAGCTCGCCACTCCAAGCCGGGTGCCTTGGGGTGTCGTTGGCCGCGAGTTGGTTGGTGTGATGGCCGAACCGGTCGACAGGCGCTGCTGGACAATCTTCTGGCAGGCTACAATGAAGAATAAGGGTTTGATTAGACAACGTTTTCACTCGAAATCTGTGCATTTCTCATTACAATATCTACGATAGAAAGGCATTTCTGGTCTGCAACAAACGAACGAACGATTCCTACACAACACCACCGAAACATAACCAAACAAAGCGCAATAAAGAACAGACACGATACAGCTTTGCCGTTTTTCTTCGAATTATGCACGGCCTGTTGTTTTGTTTATGCGCTACTGATGCTGATGCTGCTGCTGCTACTCGTTCACATCCCATTTCCCCCAATATGTTGTTTTTCTGCTCTCGTTCGTTCGGCTTCTTTTTTTATTTGCTGCCGTATCCGATTCGACAAATAAGGGTGAAAGTTTGACGGAATAATCGCCAGAGGGACGATTGTCCTTTTCTGGCTAGAGATAAATGCCCAAAGTGGAGGGAAAAGGATATGCGCGTCGGTAATAAACAAGCCGATGTCTTCACTAGCGGAGACAAGAACCAGTGCGAAGAACGATTTGAACTATTTCTAATAGGATGTTGAAATCGAGGATGCCAGATATACGGAAATATTCCTCAATCTACTAATTTATTTGATTTTTGATTTTCACAGAATTTTATTATATACCGTAGGATCAACATTATTTATAATTCGCATCGACCCTTGGCAATGTCAACTGTATTCCTCAATTCACACTATTTTCCCGAACTCTATGAGCCTGTAGTAACATGTCATTCTAATGTTGATTCGAAAATTCATTGGAGTATGTCACATAACTCGTCTCGGAATTAACGGCACTTTCCCTGAATTGGTTAAAACTTTGCGGATGTGAAGATGCTGGTTAATTAAGTGTTTTTCATACTCCATTTTTCCCAAACAGTCCACACTGTCTTCTGGAAGAAGCGAAACATGTTCGCATTTTTAAGTGTCATTGGATTCCCTCAAAAGTATCATTTCAGAAGTGGCTATTTTTAAGAAAGAAAATGTATTTGTCTACATATCATCCAAACGTTATAAATAGAATTTACAAAAAAGGATAAATTGTTTTTGAAAATAATATCCAAGTTATTTGAAATTTTATGTTTTTTCGGTGAACAATCTAAAACATCAATAGTTTATAGGAATAATATTTAAAACGTTTGAAGTTTTGAAGAAATTGAAATTGTTTGAGCCCGAGTGAGCCAAATCTGGAGAATAGGGAGGATGTGAGGCGAGGTGTGAGTTGATGCATTGCCGTGATGAAAAAAAGACACTCGACTACCTTGATTCAAACGAATGACGAAAACAAAGAAACAGACCGAAATTTTTGTATGTTCTTCCAAGAGATGCTATTAACTTAAAGTGACCAGATGGTCAAAGGTCTAACGCGGGACACAAAAAACAAAACGTTATGTGAAAATAAACCATAGTTTAGCGAGTCTCATTTATTCGTGAAACACTTACCATGTGTCCTTGCAATTAAACCTGATCTGTATTATTTCTTTCTAAGTATCGTCATTCAGTTGTGATTTTTCGGTGGTTTAGATTTTGTTTACGCCTGAAAATCACTGGCTCAGTAAGAGCATTAAAGCCTGGCAAGCACGATTCAAATTCAACAATTTCCTTCAAATTACCGAATGGAATGCTCGAAAATTTCAATCCATTTTTCATCCAATTTAGCGTTAACGTATGCATTAAAAAAATAGACTATTTTCGGATGGCGATGAAAAAAACTACAAAAAATAATTTAATGGAACAAATTTTCCTTAAATATTACGTTTATTAAGCCTACAACAAAAATTATTCAAGGCTGTTGATAAGCAGCACTATCAAGCAACTTCATGATTTTTTCATACTATCAGCTTCACCCCACAGCAAAGGAGTTGGACATCCTGAGACGCTTTGTGTCCGCGAGACATAGCCGATCTGGTATTTACAACATCCTCTCCCTGTCGCTCCTTAAGCCGGGAGATCGAAACAACCGGCCAAACGGTGAAGGAGAATCTGGCCAAAATGGACATTTTTATGCGGAAGCGTCAGACGAGACCGGCAGTATCTGAGCAGCAGGCCAGAAGGAGTAGCTTCAGGTGCTGGTGAAAAACTTCTTTCCAGCGAAAGAAGTGAAAAACTTCTTTTCTTGCTCATAATGGAAGACGAAACGTGCTTGATGCTAGAATTCAACGAACAGCCGGAGACCGGGTACTTTACGTTCCCCAGGTAAGCGATGATGTCGAATATATCATCCAAATCAAGTTTTCGAAGAAGGTCCTTTTCTGACAGACGAGAAGGGAATGTCCAATCCGTTCTTCTTTCGAGTCATATGGTGAACGGGGAACGAGTACGAAGTGCTTGCCCAAACTTGCGAAGGTGATGTGGTCTTTATGCCGAAACGGGGATCAGCCCATTACGCCAAATGATCACTGAAGAATGGATAATGGATCGACTGGAGATAAACATTGTCGCGTAGACCGCCAACCTTCCCAACATATCCCAGTTGCGGCCTATAGAAAACTTTTAAGCGAATGGCCAAAATGGAGAGATGGCTGACTACCAAAGCCACGGAAAGGTACAAAAACGTGTCGACATACATCTTTTCATCAGCCATGATTGAGGTTCCGGCCAACATTTGCTTCATTTGCGATACTTCATCAAACAACCCTGCCTCTTCCTGTCCAGCATACACTAGTTCTTCCGGCTTATTTAACACGTTAAGCCCTGACCGAGCTAGAGGACCAAATATGAACTTTTCGTTTGACTCACGTTGGTCCCTGCGGATTAATAGGGGACTTTTATAAAAATCATTATAAATCTTAGTAAAAATCTTAAAAATAAATCTTTATAAAAATCAAATCTTTATAAAAATCAATTTTCCGATTTTGCTGCTGTCGTTTCCTGTTGACACTCTCTAAACAAAAAGTCCACTGTCGGTGCGATGAAACCAGCTCCACGTATTAATCGTTAAATGCATTGGAAGGTCTCTTGAACAGTCTGACAAATAAAAGTTTTATTTTGAGGTTCATCCATTTAAGAAAATCAACATGATCAAATTGTAATACTGAAATATATTGATATCGCGGGACATTTTCGTTCTTTTTGCCAAATGCGGGACGTACGCGGGACATTTTGTTGAAATGCGGGACGTCTGGTGTATATTTATATTAACTAAATATAAGAAGTTTTTTCCTTGACCCATTAACGATCAAGGTTTAAAATACAATTTGTTTGGATAGCCTTATCCTTTTCAACTACTGTGAATGTTTTTCCTTTAACTACTAAAAACGAATGTATTCTTTAAGAGTTAGTCAGTCTTCACCAGCCAAAGGCTCGAAGACATTATCATATGTATAAATAAAAAATAAATAAAATATATTTTTTTTACAGAAAACGAATTTATTGCTCAATAAAGTTATAAAAAAATAAATGAAATTGATGATAGGTCTACTTTTTGAACAGCTGGTCGTTACTGAGTTAAAAATGCCCATTCTGCGATGTATGGACGATTTGTAGCCTTGTGCATTGTCTTTCATGAAAAAAATCAGCCTGATATAATCGATCGAATTTCTTTTGAAAGGCTTCAATTTGGTATAAAACTTTAATTGTATTTTTTTAAATATTTTTATGAAGATGCAGATGATTTCCAGTCAAATGGAAGGATCGTGTCGAAAACACGACCGTTGACGTAGGATTACGTAACCAAATGTGTTGCATGGATATTTTGAATTTTTTTGAGAAAGATACGTCAAATCCGCAGTTGACCATTTGCAGCCGAATACGTCACGTTGCCGTCACGTAAGACGTAATTCTAATTATGTTTATTTGACATTTCATTGACATTGTTAATTTCAACATTATATTTATTTGGCATTGACTGGCTTGAATAAATATTCAATTTATCAATGTTTATTCAAGGTTTAGTCTTCTGAATCTACACAAAAATAGAGTCGTTGACATACCCAAATCGAACGAGGATTCGACACAAGCAAACCCGCGAACAATGGTACAAATGGGCTGATTATGTCCGTGAGATGTGTATTCAAATTATGCTTGAGAGTGTATTCAATTATGCTTAATCAGCCAATATATCCACATCCACTAAATTTCGATGAATTCTGAGAAGGTTCTGCCAGTCCCATTCGCGTCATGGCGAAATCCTGACAAAGACTTGATCGTTAAGTCCCTAAGGTCTATCCTTCTGTTGGACCATTGTATCGTTGATTGGGAAGATTATTTGAAGTAAGCTCCGAAATGATTTGGGAAATTCAAGCACATTTAGCATACCAGATGATGGATTGTTCATTGTGTCCCTGAGCTCTATAAATCTGTTGATTGGGATATGTTCAGTTGCTTATGCTATCGCGGAAAAATAAAAAATTTTTTCGTCGATTTCAAAAAAGTGCAAAATATATGACACAACACGATTTCACTTTTTTCCAGCGATTCGTTTTTCAGTTTTTATACGTATGTAAGGAGTGTTACGTGAGTGGCCCCACTCTTTACCGTCCACTTATCCACAAGCATATAAAAATGGAAGAAACAAATCGAAATAACATTTTTTCAAAATCAAATATATTTCTGTAATAAAAGATTTTACTCGAATGTCTAGCAGCCAAATGAAAGCTGAATTGTTTATACTAACTGTATTCGTTATTCGTTTGGTTACAGAAATATCGTTCAAGCCAACAAAGGTTTTAGAAAACAAACAAAACAGTTGTTTTTTGCGGATATTCCCACATCAAGGCAAAGTTGCGAAGAGTTTTCTAAAAAAGAAACTTGTAGCTTTGAAATAACATGAATATCATCTACATGCAGTCACTCACCACAAAATTAAAACTTTTTAAAAATTATTCTAGCTTAAAGTTTATTCAAAGATTCAATAAATTACATTAAAATTATATGAACATTTCAGTCAAATTTCGACAAAATTTGAAAAGTGTTTTTAGCCAACGTAAAGGGATTTCTACCAAATTGTAACCTCGATTGAAATGAAAGCATAGATGAAAAAATGGTTCAAATAAACATTAGGTCAGGTTATAATTTTAAAGGAAAATTAATCGAAACCAACAGAAAACCAGCGATCTTAGCAAAAAAAAATGGTTTAATTTTCAGCCAATTTTGTTAAATTTAGCTGAAGTAAACGAAAATTCAATGAAAGATTTGTTCTGATTTCTAAAAAAAATGAAGGTTTTGAACCGTTTGACCGCAAATAAAAAGTATTGAAATGATTTCGAAGTTTGAAGATTTGATTTTGAAGTTATAATCTCAAAATCGTAATAAACTTTTTTTTTTCAAAGTGTTCGGAAAAATATTAAATATTTCAAAAATTAATTTTTGATTTTTTCAGAGTTAGTTTTCCAAAAATGATTGAAACATCTCTAAGCGTTTGGTATTTTTCATTGAAAACTCACCTAAACACTTTCTTTTCCTAGTAATAGATATGTAATAGGTCCAGTAAACCATAAATAATGAATTTAAAAAAATGTATATGAAAAATCGTCAAAAAAAATTAATTTTAGTCCATCCTAGTCTAGTATGGTGCACCCTAGGGGTGAAATGAAAAATGCCCGTCATATGTTTCTCAAAATATACGAGGTTTAAGTAAAATCTGGTATTTTTTTTCGGTAAATCATTTCTATCATTTCTATATCATTTTTGAATCTATAGTCAATCATTTCCATTTCACATTTACCGTTCATTCAAGGCAGTTTTCGGTCAAAAATCCTCTCATCAGTATTTTTTTTCTTAATTTCTCCAAATGAAATTGAAGATCTCAGATGAATTATCACAAAATTTCAATAACATTTGACCTAATTTTCAATTGAATTTGAACAATTAAAATTTGGTATAAACCTAAACAAAAATTCACTTAAAATATAATTTTTGTTTAGGTTTATACCAAATTTTAATTGTTTCAATTCAGCAAAATTTCATTATTTTCATCTTTCGACAAAAACAATATTTAGGTAGTTCGAAAAGGGGCGTGTTTCTATGATTCTCCACAAGCGCTAACTTCTACTCGTATTTCAAGCTATACTACGCAAATGTATTTAGTTTGGTTCTTGAATTCGATGAATTGCAAAGTTCCGTGAATATTTGGAAAATAAATTGAAGGGTAACGCGAAAAAATAACTGGCATCACTGGTGGCAATCGGAGTTCGTAGAATCGCATTCGCGATAACGAATGTATTAGCGTTGACGACATTGAGCTTCGTTTTACGAGTTTGAGTAGCGTCAAACATAACCGAGGATTTTCAGGCGGAGTGAATACACTTTTAAAATAAAAATTCTGAATTAAAAAAAGAATTAGCAGGATAGTTTTAAGGTGTTAAAATTTGGATGGAAATGTTTACTTGATTTTACTTGATAACTCTCAACAAAAAGTACTGACCGTTACTTAACCAATTTTCTATCAATTTCTTGGTATTTCCACTAAAAGTTATCGTTCATCGTTCAAAAACTAATTTCGTTTCAAATTTTTTGCCGATTGCCTAAAAAAATATTACTATATTACATAGAATAAATATTTGATACGGACCAGTTAGTTCTTATATAAAATTTTTATTTTTAATGTGCCGTCAACCCGAATATATTCCCGCTAAAATGTCGCAAATTGACAACACTCACCATCCTGAAAGACTCGCTCCACATTCAACCCGTATGTGGCACATGTTTCGTAGTACGAACACCGTTTCAAATCCTGGGCCAGCTTCCGGGCCCGGGAATCGTCAATGACCCGTGGTGATCGTTCACTGATGGCATCTGAAAGAACAAAAACAAAACAGGTCATTTCATTTGAGCAACCAAAAAAAAACCGGGATAATGATCCTACCTTGAGTTCCAACCAGAATGATCGGGATCTCGGAACTGTTCCGGAAGTGGGACATTTTGGTGTAGTAGGTGTACACGGCGTTAAAGCTCGACTCGTTCTCCAGACTGAATACGAAGATGACCGCGTCGACCCAGGCGGCAAACTGGAAATGGGAAGCAGAAAAAAAATAAGACACGGAGTTCACTTTTAGTGCTTTGGGGAAAAACGAACGAAATCTCGTTGCGTACAATAATATAATAGCAGTTATTTAGCCGTCACCCCGGAATTGGTTCGTCACGGTGGGACAATAAATCAAAAACACGCCAAAAGTGTGAGTGTTTTTTTTTGCTGTTTTGTCCCGCCGTTTTTCGAAACCGATTCAGGTTCCTTCCTCCCTGTGTTGTGTGTTATTTTTTTTTGGTGGTGGCACTTTTTTGAAAAAAAAAACAGGGGGAAGTATATTAAGGTGAATTCTTTGCATTATTAACTAAATAATGACGGAGACGCATTTTGAGAAGGGTGCTGATTTTTCTCTCTCTCTTTCTAAAAAGTGTGCGATTTTTCTGCAAAAGAAAGTCGTTGCCTTTTGATTTTTAAGAATTTATGATTGATCTAAGTTCGGTGATTGAGCGTGGAACCGAAGAAGTCCGTTACCAGATGACCATAAATAATCAAGAATTGATTTTGAAGTTGGTCCACGGAACGAATGGAGTACAGAAAAAAACAGAATCCGAAAGGGGAAATATATTATGTATGCGCGTGAAAACAAATGCGAACACGTTCGAGGTCTCCTTCATTGCCGAGGCCGCTTTCAGTAGTTCAGTAGTCAGAGTGTGCGTTAATTAAATTATTTCAAGCGAAAATAGTTTAACGCTTCTGTTGCCTCTGCGCTGGCATGGGCCATGGATCAACCGCCAATGCAGAGAAACTGCGAATGTGGGCCGGTAAGAGAATGTACGCATTCAAGGTCGTTTTTTGACTCGCCACCGTAATCCAATTTGTTTGAAGCGAAAGACTCATAGGCGATTTTAATCCGGGGTTGGTTTCAGCTACTCAATATAGTCATCCATGTGTTTTTCTCTTCGTTTCGTTAATGACCGGAAATGAACTTTATGAGCATTAAAATAGCCATAACTCACAAATGGATATCACAATCGGTAAATCATCGACTAGTCAATTTTTTTTCTGTTGGCTGTCCGGTAAACAGATTAGGCGCGCCATGAATCGTTCTATTGAATCATCCAAGGAGGAGCGAGGAGCCACTATATTTTTTTCGAAAAATCTAACCTCAAAAACAAATACTACAAATCATTCAACACCCCTATAAAAGTGGATGGTTGTCAGCTCCCAATGATTTACTGGCTACACAATAGCAGCAAACAATACTCGGCCCTCGGCAATTCGTTCCGATAATCATCGACAGTTTCCAAAACAAAGATTAGGATAATAGCAACTGCCGAAAGTAAACACAAGCTTCGAATCTATCGTAACGATCGAAACTCATTCACTCACTCACTCACGACTTCTAAGCGCGAAATATTGGCGAAATAGGCTCCGGATTATTGCACCCTACGCGTGAACACGTGAACTTCACTTCCGAAAGCATTGAACTTGACTGCAGCCGCGTGGAAGTGGTCTAGCCGCTTCAAGTCGGAGTCTACTGCTGGCGGCGGCGGTGGAAGGTTCACCATATTTGCGTAAGGCGCAGGCGCTTCGACCCCCTTTTCCTGTTGTCATTTTCTGGACCCCTTAAAAATACAGTGTTTGGAAGAAAGTAACATTTTTGCTTCTGGTGAAACAACTTTCTGTATATACCTACGATTGCGTGTCGTGCGGGGGACGACGCTTTGTGAAAAGGAAAACAAGTTCACTAAAGGCTGCTTTGGCACCCTCGGTGGCGCTGAGAGATACAGGACTGACAAAGAAGATATGAATACTTCGCAACCCCACTTGAATTCGCATCAAATATTCATCATATTCGGTAGTTTCTCATTCTGCTAAAAAAAAAACCTCATGCCACACTGTAAAAGAGTATTTGAATTTAGTTTGATAACCCGAGGAAATCATCTCAACAATCATCATAAAAAATGTGTTCAATATCATGCATTGTTTATTGCCTTTGTTTTGTGTAAACAAGTTAATTTTAGATGACAATTCGCTTTCTTTGTGTATCGTTGATAATTTCGGTGTGTTTTGACTGTCAAGGAGTAGTTCTTATCCTTCTCGTGGATTCTTAACATAGGACCACATTTTACAGGAAGCTGTAAGATGTTGAACGAAAATCTAAAAACTAAACGTGCAACGAAATAACGAAAGATTTTGAACACTTATCACTCGATCATTTATTGATCCATCCATCATCCATCGATTTAAAATATTTCTACGTCTATCCCGATAAAAAATATTAAATTTCATAAACAAACAATTTAATTATTCATAAATTTTAAGCACATATCTAAACGAATATCCCGTATTCTGATTGAACTAATTTGTGCTCGTCAAACGAGCAATTAATGTTTCAGCGAGGCACAATTTGGATATGTCAGAACCATTGAGAAAACAACCGTGGCCAATTATCGCTGTTCATTCTATTCAAGGAACCAAATGAAAAATAAGCAGCACAAAATACTGCTTTCACTGTGGCCAATCGTCAGTTTTTGTTTTGCTCTCTTGCAAAATGGTTTGTGTAAGAATACGCACAGAGCAAACTCAGTGCAGAGATTGCATATTAATTTGGCACAGCGAGTATGAAAGAAATTTAATTTTTGATTTTAATTTAAACCTCGCTTCAGCCAACGAGCAGCCAACACCCACAAACAGAGGCAAACCGTTTTATGAATTCAAGTTCAATTCATTGACCAATTGTAAAATAACAAACCTTATCCAAACGAAAATTCGATTTTCTGACCGCCCAATTTACCGTCTAAAATGAGCAAAACCGGCCAATTAACAATTCACCGTTAGAATTTTCTGTTGCCGTTCAGCGAAAGGTGCTGGCATAGTATAATTTGCGGATTGTTTCTTTGAGAATGATGTCTTTGGAAGCGATGAAGTTGTAACTTTGCTAAGAGATACTGAAAAATTGCTCGGACATTCAATAAGTTCAATGTTTCAGTGTCGCTCTAGACAGCGAGCAATTGTTAATGCTGAGACTGGGAGTTTATTTTTGAGTTTTATTGCTTCGCTGCTCTGCCCACGCGTGTATTCGGAGGGGCATCCCAGCGAACGTTGAATAGTATAAATTGCCAAAACTGGAGGCGATATATATTCATCCAAGGCACATTTGGCTGATACATGATGCGTGTAACTGGCATATACATGCAAAAACAGAGATGATGTACGTATATGTCATATGGTCGGTGTTAAGTCAAACTAGACCATGTGACATTTTTATGATTTCGAGAAAAACTAACTTGAAGTTTGATGCTATAAGAGGTTTTCGTTGAGCATTCAAAACAATTTCTATAAGGTATTCCTACTGCACGCGTGACCTCCCAATTTTAATGAATGCGGTATGTAGCTTACGAAATATTTAACCTAAGGCAATCCATAACTTGATTTTTTTTAATTTACGACTTGGTTCCCTCTGACTTAATACCGACCATATTATATAAGTATATAAAGCCCTATACAACGATATTCCGTTGCTTGTTACACTGCTATGCGATTTGAACCGCCAATGTTATGTAAAATTAATAGAATGTACGTATATAATACTGCATATAGCGATATTACGATGCTCGCTATACCGATATACGACATAATCCATCAATGGTATAGAAGATCGTGTTTTGCGTTCTATACGATTTTGGACACATGATGGATGCTTTGATTGATATTTTATACGATTGTGATTTGAGACGAAATTATAGGCGCCCTAGCATGTGTTTGCTGGGATGTGTAAAATGCAAATAACGAATTTTATGTCAACTTGACCGGCCATTGGCAGCAGCATCTCAGTGAAACGTTACGGTCGTAAAGACATTTGTTCTGAAATACTTTTACATACTTGAAATCTAAAAAAAACAATAGACTACTTTTTGAAAAGAGCCAAAGCTTTTTTTCCTTAATTTTTTGCAAAAAATTATAGCTCAAAAAATTTAACGCTATTGAAACACCTTAAAAAACGTCAAAGAATAAAATATAGGAAATTATTTATTTTTTTTTGTTAAAAATTAAAGAAAAATTACACTTAAAAAATATTTTGAAAAACTTAAATTCATTTTTCTCAAAAATATATTTTTTAAAACAAGTCATTCATACATCGAAAGATGAGCACTTCTACAGGGGAAAAGTTTTTATAACAACAACTTTTTCATGTTTTTTTTTGGAAACAATACAACTAATCCTGATCATGTTGAAAATCGAAAAAACGATACGATAGTGTATTCGGCAGAATTTTAGATAATTTTCTCACTCGTAACATTTTGTGTGTAAACTCTCGGGATTGACATGTTTCTTAATAGTTAAAAGTTAAAGATAAAACAAGTCAATTGCGAGAATTTACACACAAAAGTTACGAGTTACGAGGTCAACATTAGCAGTCATTTTTCAAAGAAAAAATGAGAAAGTCCTAAACAAAATTATTCAGAGAATGAAATGTAGAAAAAATGATAAATTCTTATAAGGAAGAATTAAACAAAAAATTACACTGAAACAAAAGTATATTGAAATTAAAAATTCAATTTTCTCAAAATTTTTTTTTTCAAAATTCTGAATAAAAAAATATGAATAGGTCATGCAATAACCAACAAGTCATCGATACATCGGAAAAAGGGCACTTCTGCAGGAAGCAACTTTTTCGTGTTTTCCTTGAAAAATTATTGCTAATGTTTAAAAATGTACTAAAATCTTGCGATCGACATGTTCTGCAAACTTTATGTTATTTACAAACATGTCAAGAACATATCAATCCCGTGCCTTTACACACAATAATGTAACGAGAAGAACATTAGTTTTCATTGGTTATTGTATGGGTTATTCCTAGTTTTATGAGAATACAAAAAAAAAACATTTTTGAGAAAAATGGATTTTAATTTTAAAATTATTTTTTATTGATTTTTTTTTATTTCTTAATAATTTTAATTAAAAATTTGAACAATTTCCTACATTCCTCTCGTTGACTAAAATTTTGTAGGTTGAATAGTTTTTGAGTCACAATTTTTTCTTAAAATTTGTTAAAAAAAACTATTTTTCAAAAAGTAGTGTCTTTTTAATATTTCAAGTATGTGAAGTTGCTCAAATGACCAATGTCTTTGCACTCACAACGTGATCGGTGTGGCACAACAAATAAGGTAAATCTCTTTCGAATAGTGAATTGTTCTTACAACATTCTGATAAAAAAGTTATTGAATTTTCTAATGGGAAGGTCAATCGACGTTAAGTTTTACCAAGCACAAAGCATAAGTACAATAGACCCTCGATATAGGACTTCCCGAATTTCGTCAGTGGGTCGTAGGCTCTTGCCCTTTTGTTTTGGTCATAGCCAGAGTTGCCTACTATAATTTTCAAAAATCAGGAAGAAGGGAAATAAAAATCAGGAAGAAATCAGGATAGTTAAAATTGGGTTGTCCAGAAAGTTCTTGAAGTTCTTGCCGATTTTTGGGAAAACAAAAGCATAATTTTTACATATATTTACTCAGTTTTATATGTACAATTTTGTTCCACAATCATCCGTCATCTTTCACGAGGCTTAAAAATTCTATCCTTCCAGAGAATTTTTGCTTTCTCGTCGAATACTGCTCAAGGTGTTTTTGTGCTGTCCATAGAGTCAAGGTTTTTTCTCCTTGAGAGAACTATGCAGGGACCCGAACCTATGATAATTTAAAGGTTATTTGGACAAATTATTTTGGAGTCTGGCTGTAGTTGGTTTAACTGGTGGCATAGCACCTCGCATCCGGATTCTAAAATAATTGGTCGTGTTGTCAAATAGACATAACATTTAGCATTGTCCTGATGGAACACGGCACCTATCAAATTGACTGATTCTGAAGGTTTGTCCTAGATTACATATGACATATGACATGACTTTTTATAGTCTTATGGTATACTTATACATTATACATATAAAACCTGCCAATGGTTTGTGAAGTCATCATCCTTGATGATCCTTCTGGAGGGAGAGAAGAAAATGTCTCACTACACTATTGTTAATGTTGATTCATGCGATTCGCTTTGGCGGCATTGAGCTTTGTATTCTGTCGTTGTGAAGCGAAAATCATAATCAACTGAAAGGGAATGGATGATTAATGCACTTTTAAAATTTAAATTATGAATAAAATTTAATTTTTCCGAAGCATATAAATAAAATTGGCTGATAATGTTATATTGTGATGATGATTTTATTGTGTAAATATAAGGAAATGTTCAAGACTAGGTGTTTCAAACATTCAATAACCATCAAGTAATTTTTAAACATTCAAATTATAACGATTTTGGTTAATCTGATTTTTTTTTACGCCAACTTAAAGCTTTAATAAGTGTTGGCAATGTATGTCCAATAACGCGAATCGCTTCGGAATAGACAGAGATGATAAACGAAATAAAGTTTAAGTATTATACAACTGCGGATCTTTTTTTCATTAGGCAGAAATCCCAGTATAATCATTATGGGTAATTTTTACTCTGATTAAGTAATAATTACAAAAATCACGAAAAATTAGAATCATTCCAGTGAAATCAGGCAAAATTGAGTTTGTCAGGATATCAGGGAACGTGCTAAAATGTCTGCGAAATTCTGAAAAATAGAGAAGCTTGGCATCTCTGGTCATGACTTTCACATTGTCTGACCGCTGATGTACACGACCTTACAGATAAATAGTTTGATGATTTCTGTAGGCCGAAATATCATGTTTGGATCTTATTTCTAGCCCTTTATTGCGTTATCTACGATTTCGCGATCGCGATTGTTAAATTTCTTGTAAGAAATTTATTTTTTGCAATTATCTTTTTTTTAATTCTACAGAGAGGCTACCCAGCAAACATGAAATCGTATAAATAGCCATAATTGGAGGCGATATACATACATCCAAGACACAGAAACACACAAGAGTGGAGGTGATATACGTATATGCCATATTGTATATGCATATAAAGCCGTATAGCGATATACGATGCTTTTTACACTGTTATGCGATTTGACCCGACAATGCCATATAAAATGAATGTGCGTATATAATACTGCATATCGCGATACTAGGATGATCGTTATACCGATATACGACTTAATTCATCAGCAATATAGAAGAACGGATTTTTGCATTTTATACGATTTCGGATACACATGATGCTTCCTTTGATTGATATTTTATACGATTGTTATTTGATACGAATTTATATGCGACCTAGCATGTGGTAGTGACTTAGAATATTTTCAGTGTTATTGAAAACATAATATATTTAGGCTTAAGGTTAAAGTTTCTGGTTCTGAAATCGTTTGGTAACTTTCTGCTGTGATAATCCACAAAATAAATAGAATTAATTCTATTCCTATTCAGTCGTTCGGCTGACTGTGATCGACTAGCCCTAAAAGTTTTAACATGTTTAGGACACTGTTCCACATGACATGACCATAACTTACAGAATAAACCAGTTGTCACCCTGCTGTCGATTCAGCTTATTAACAGTTACCAACAATACAAAAATCTCCGCTAATGACCAACTCCCGATCGTCTACCGCCACCAAACGGAGCGGAATTCATACAGTGGTGCACTTTCCCTTTCGTTTTTACCCCTACTCTTCACCCCTCCACCAATCACCCCTTCGAACGAACAAACGACAAAAGTCATTAAAATCGGTGCAAAACAATTGTAAAAATGCAACCTAATCGCATCGCGAAGAAGAAAGGAAACAATAACAACAATGCGCAATGTGCGTTGCATTTTAGCGCGTGCATTGTTTGCAACCTACACAACCAATCCGATGATAGCGCCGCCAGGGCTGCCACCGCCGCTGCGTACAATGGCACGTGAGTGCAAAGCCCTAAATTGCGCACGTCGCGTCGCCGCCGCCGCAACATACATCTGCAACTGCAATTTTGCATATTGCCCCTGCGAATCCCTGTGTATGCGCGAGGTGGTGGTGATCGATGCGTGGATAATTTGTATTTCAATGGGGAAAACACACAATCGGATTTGGCGAAACGGAGCGCGCAAACGGCAGAGAAAATCGCTTGCACTGCTGCATCAAACGAGCTGATAATTGATTACGTTTACGAGATGCTGACTTTTCCGATGCAGCAGCAGCAACTATTAGTGTGGGTTCGATGTGACAGTAATTTGAATTGCAAATTAGTCCACCGGCAAATGGTTGAACTGTGCGGAAACTGTGAGGAAAGTATTTTAGTTCTAGTTGATTTGTTGTTACGCGCGAATTAACGGCATCGATTATTGAACCCAAAAAAAAAGGGTCCTTCGGATCTGTGCTTTTTTGTTCACGCCGATGTTCTCCGTTGTATTTTTTACGATTTATTGATTTTAGATCGGCGATTGTGGATTCGCCAAGATCGTACGGTGCGATGGGATTACCTTGGCTATAAATTTCCAATTTAAATGCTAATCACTAGCAGCGAAGCCTTTCACGTTCACGGATTTTGTATGCAAATCGGAGTGGTGCTTGAAAATTTGTTATTTATCGCTTCATTAAACTTTGTTTAGTGGGGTAATTATTATTTAGGGTAAAATCGCAGCTGAATCCTAGATCCAGATCCGGGGCAAGAAAGAAAGATAATATGTACAGAAATGGGTATCAGTTTGCAAAGGTCATATTGTTAACAATGCAATGTCGGCTTTCATCACACCGCTGGTTGAATTTGAATTTGAACAGCCCTCATTTTTACGCCAACCACGAGCCAAACGACCGCTCCGAAAAAGTTGTAGCCACATACACACACACACGAACTACATTATTAAAATCTCAATCGAGAACTAATCTAATCTCGACAGTCAGCATGAAATAGATTGCAGTCTGACACCCTCTCACCCTCAAAACACGTACACCGGCCTGTCCTGCCTCCCTGGAAGTGTGATTAAAATCCTTTCCATTTCTCCTGCTACCACAGAAGCCAACAGTTGGATGAATACAGAGCAAAAAAAAGCGGCAAACCAATGGGGGCGGGCAAGCTCATATGTCCCACCGACTGAGACGCATGCATGCGACTCCGGTGGGGTGTCTCAAGTGCTTCTTGTTGACTGGCAATTTCACCCTCACCTTGCTTGTTCGCTTGCTGCTGTCTCGGAGAACCCTCCGTTGCACAGAATGGAGGCTTCTGTGTGTAGCCCGGGAGCGATTTTAATATCCGCCTGTGCCCGTTTCCGTTTCCTCGTTCGTCGGCGGCCAGATGTCGAATGTTTTGCATGTAATTTAGCACATGTGCGCGCGCGGACAAGGGGAGACTGTTGGGTAGTGAATCAAAACCTCGCAACTTGACTCTTCTCGCCTCAAGATTTAGTTTCAATTACCAACATGAGAGAGTCAGTTTTGCCGCCTTGCAGCTTGGATAGTCCGACGAATCCTTCCTTCGAGAATGCAACACTACAGAGCGATGCAGACCGTCTACGGACTACAGTGTGGACTAAAAAAAATGTACATCGCGGAAATAATTTCCAATTCATTATGACAATCATCAATTTATGTTGCAACAGAGCCTTCAGTCAATTCGAAATGTTGTGGATTGAAAATTACTTTACATACGTTTCTAGCATTAGGTGGTTATCATGAATTCATTTTTATCCTCAGTGAATGATGAAAAAGTTAAGTTTTCATCCGTCATCATGAACTGCATAATCACTGGCAGTGATGCCGTTTCTTACACTACTGAAAGAAATCATATGAAAAGCAATTAGCAATTTAAGAAAAACGTTTTTGGAAAAAAATCCAACTTTACATGACATTTTTATCAACGCGAGCGAAATTAAAAAAAAACAAAAGCATTTAATTTTGCAAATAGCATCAAATTGAATGTATGAGCGACTTTTTGAAACTCTAAAATGGAATCAAAACGGAACCTTTGAAATACAATTTGAACATAATAGAAACATCTATTTGTATGGCATTCCTGAATGTACAACTTTACATGACATACAGCCAGAGATGCCAGGGTTCAAGACATGTCTTCAATTTTAAGACATTTAACATACTGTGAAGACATTTGATTTTGTGAAGACATTTCAGTATGATAGTGTATGTGTATTTTTGGGAGATATTATTTTCATAAAATTGGCCGGAAACAAGAAATAAAACATTTGTCTTAGTGTCATTCACTCGTTTTTTATCTATGTCACTTTTGTTTACTTCTGTCCTTAGTAATCAATGGAGACTTTTTTCTTGGTGTTATTCACTCGCTTGTTTTTCATGACCACTTCACAATCGAAGGTTTTCCGGTTACATAACGTTTTACAATTACTACCCAAAACTTCAATGCTGGAATAAACAAATTGAGTTATTTATACAATTTTTTTCAACAAATGAGAGTTATTCTTTTGCATTTAAATTCTCGTACAGCCCACTTTTATATAACATTTATCACAGTTCCATTTTTGAGGAATAATTGAGATGATATTCACTCAATTAACTGTTTACCACGTGAATAATCATAAAATATAGTTCGTGGATGCGCAACATATTCTTCGGTCACATTTATTGAAACAAACTTCAAATTTCAAGGTAAGTTTGATGAATGCTCTATATATAGCAATTATTATAAACCTTGAGTGATCTATCAAGTTAATTATTTAATAAAAATGAAACATTTTTTAACAGTGTATACGTTATGTGGAGAAAGTACGCACTGTTGAAGGAAATGTATGTCTCAATAATAACCTAAAACATTGCGGAAGACATCAAGTCAATTGGACCAACCATTTGTACGCTATATATCTTTGAAAAATTTCAAGCAATCTTTGCTTTGTCCTTCTCAAAAGTAACGCTAGAGTGAAAATAACAAACCGACGGTGCAAATTATCCTTCTTGGTCATAAAGAATGCGTTTGCAAAATTTAAGCCAAATAAAAAAATACAAAATAGAATTTATTTTACACACAAAGTCCTCAGCACAAATTATTCTAAAACAAAAATTTTTTTTTTCTGATTTCGCTTTTTTTTTGAAAATTTGATTTTGCTCATACTATAATACAACCGAGATACGGATATTGCAAAATTTGGGAGTTCTTACTCTTCAGTTTGCTATATTAGTATATTAGACACCCAAAAATATATACTTTCGATATACCAAATTGGGATGATTGGGATGAACTCAATTGTATATTTTTTCTGTCTTTAGGGAATGTGATACAGAACTCTTCAAGTATCCAATAAGCACTAGAACAATAGCACAGAATCAGAATCAATCGATATGGTAATATTATACAACAATGCATGAACAAATCCATCTGCGTAAAAAGTCGGTTTTAAATGTTTAAAAAGCTTCTTCATGTTGTTATTATCCTAATTCAATTATAACTATGAACAAGTTATGATTATTTTTTTCTAAGAATATGAAAACACGCATCAGGAAATCGTTCTACTTGAGAATATAATGTGAAAAATCCCAATTCGATTGGTAATGATCGGAATAATCCAAACGATTTTGGAGAAGCAAGCCGAGAAAATCGTGGTAATTAATACTCGACAAACACCATCTTATTCCTCTTTGTGGGGGAACAAATCTCTCGGACTCAGACCAACGATATACTGCTTTGAGTGTGGGATGAGCCCCCTCAGATATCAAATTTCTCCATCCATTAGGAGTACTAGAAAAAGACACTTACGACTCTGAGTGCTCTTCGTGCCTATCGCGTCGATAACCTGAGATTCCGAACTCAAATCAATTATCGTAGCTCTAAGACTACTTACAACCGACCGCCTAAAAACCCAATGCTCTTTGAACTTTTGCTCACCCTACACAACGTCTTCGAAAGATATACAGGTCTTGTCTTCGCTTCCACCCCCAAGAGCAAAGCATGCAAATAAACATTAGAGCTGAGCCAATATTTAACCTCACTCCGACGACGGAGTTGAGTGACCTATATTTTCCAATACCGTCGCGTCGTCTCGTAATGAATTTCCGCTTACCGGGCACAGCACCGTGGCACCATGGAATGGGCAGCAGCAAGCTTAATTGAAATTTTGCTCCGTTTGGGCGTAAACAACAGAAAACCAAGCAAAACCTGTTTCAGCTCGCGGTAGCCACCGGGCTTACGCAACAAACTCGCCCCACGGCCATCGCCCACCCACGCCCAGAACTCAGGCAAAACAAAAAAAAAACCAGCAAACCACCAACCTGCATCTCGGGGGGACCACCTTCGTCCCGTATCAGCAGCAGGTAGCTCTGGTTGTCGATCTGGATCTCCTTCTTGAAGCGGCCGCCCTCGGGGGACTCCTCCTGCATGTACGATCCGGTCAGGTATCGGTGAACCAGCGCCGACTTGCCGGAACTGAGGCTGCCAACGATGCCGAGCCGAATGTCCGGCACGGATCGCGAGATCGTCCACTCCTGGCTGTTGACGAAGGAATCTGTGTGTTTGGAAAGAGAAAAAAAACAAATGAGAAGAAGCAAATTTTGTTGGTTACATTTGAAAGGGGATGATTCGGGAAAACGGGTTTTTCCCGCAGTTTCCGAAAAACGGCAACAATTCTGTGGCTCAAACCGAGGTGTTAATGAACGAGGAACGAGATGACTTTCGAATAATTTCATTAAGACGGGAAGGATTCCATCACATCCAACAGAAAGGGACGTGAAAACAAGTTTCATTAACACTTCTTTTCAAGTGTCAATCTCGAGTCGTCATCCGAGTGTCACACACTTTTCGTTGTAAGTCGTCTTGTTGTTAATCAAAGTTAGATTATGTTTTGATGTTTTTTTCATGTCCGGTACAGCAGGCAGCCGCGCTGCTCTCGTTCGAAGGATAAGAGTTATTAGGAAACAAGATGCTTGAAAGCGGTGGTCATTTTCTCGAATGAACCAAGGGTGGTCAAGCGATTTGTTCTGGTTTTTTCTCTCTCATTTTCCTTTCTTTAAGTGTGGTTGGTGTGTTTGTAGATGACTATTGGGTGATTGCAACGAGGAGGAGAAAAAGGGAAAAAGTCGTTACTCGAGACTCGGGCCAACAGTCATAAAACAGTCGGCTGAGAGATCGTAAAACTATAAAAACTTTAAAACCATCAACTGTTGTCGGTGACCCATTTGTTGACTTTTGAAACCGAAATTGATTACCTGGAGCAGTGTTGTGTTTCCGGAAATACACCATAGAGACAACTTTTCACTTGGCGCGAGACGGATTATTGCATAAAGATGGTGTTGTCTAACCTATCCTGTGGTGCTCGAGAGTCCATATTTCCTGTGTCATTAAAATTTTACTATCGGGTGCATTATGAAGTGTTTATTGGTTTATGATAGGTGGGCGATTTGAGGAAGATTTTGGTGGATGTCCCTGTGAGCGACCCGTTATTGCGGTAGTAGAGTTGGTTCCGGATAGAATGCAGTGAACTGGAATCATGTCCGGTAATGTTGCTACAAATTTTGATGTTAATGCCCTTCTTGGACGTTCTTCTCTTGGCCTGCCTTTAAGACTTGTACTACTTCGTTTGAACAGAGCAACCTATCTCTCTAATTTAAGGTGAAGGTGAAGATTTAAGGTGACGGGTCCCTATACACTTTCAACAATCCTTCTCTGGATTTGTTGTGATGCTACTATGCTATCAAAAATAAAGATTTTATCGCTATACTATATTCGTCGTCTATCATCGGAAGATAAAACTTATTGAACACTCCAATATTTTGCAACATAGACCCAGTGTTGGATCGAAGCATTCCCATGAAAAACTTGCTGAAAGCAAACGCCCCTCCCCCCCATCAAATAGAAAACCCAACGACACTCACTAATCAGAGTCCCGCTCCAGTGAATAAAATTTCACGACTGCCATTATTCTGACTATAGTAGGGAAGGCTCCAAAGCGCCGGAATTCACGGGTCACCTCACGCGTTCCGACTAGATTATCCCAACAATTTTCTAAATTGGCGCGAGACGAAAACTCCCGAACACGTAGTTTTGGGACACATCCACAAGCGTCTGTTAATGGTATTAAATTCCATCGCGCGAAAAACAGCAAGTGGGATGTATCGTTTGGCGGAAGAAGATTACCAATTGAAACGGTGGATGCAATTATCGAGCCTGTTTGTTATTCTAAACAGGCCACCGATTGCTTAATGAGGGAACACAGCAAGGGGGCGACCGGTGATGAGTTACTCTCCGCGCAGGTTGTGAATACCTAATTGCACGATGGTTGGTGTCTTGCTGTTTGCGACAGCTCCCAAGTAGCAAGATGCCTCTCGCATTCAAGCGTTTGCTTGCTTGCTTACGAAGAGAAAGTCCTACTGGTGAAAAGTAGAGCAACCGAATGGTAAATACACTTTGCGACCTTTGCGTCCAATGCTCGGAAATCAAAAATCTATGACCTTCTGCCGTACTCAACTTTTCACTCGCTAACCCACAATCGTAGACATTCTCTTCGATAATGCATCATCATCACCATCATCAAAGTTTGGAATGTGGCTCCCTTTGCGTTTCAAATCGCCCCAATTGAGCTCGACATTTTTTTTTCGCTTGTTCGCATAAAAGCACAACCCCACAAGGTAAACGTTTTGTGAAAAGTGAACCAAATGTTGGTGGCCCCATTATCGGACCGATTCAACCAATTTCCATTGAAATCGAGATGAAACGAGGGCAGCTCAAAATGGATGATCGCTATCAAAAAATGGGTGCACTCTTGTGGTTTCTCGCTCTGCCCAAAATCACTGGATGGCTAGATGGTGATGGGGTTAGGTTGTGAAAGATTGAAAGATTTTGATTTTCAATAAACAATTCATTTGAGGCTGTTCAGAAATGTAGAATGCTTCGAGATAGATTGTCCACTTCCGATTAATTCGAGTAATCCACCGAATATACAGAGTACGTTTCAAGTTTCTGTAGAAAATTTTGATGAGCTTGAACATTCGAGGGGATCGGAAACAACAAATCATTTTACACCATATATCCAGTCACTATTTTGTAAGGCCACCAGATGCATTAGGAATGTGTTTTGGGTTTCATATGCATATACCTGGTATAACTCTACTATACCCAAACTAGCGTTGGCAGAAAACATGTCATCTTTGGCAGAAATGATGCCATTTAGTGTGCTGTAGAGTCAAATGCGCAAATAATGAGCTGTTTTGAAAGCTTAAAAATGGTTTGTATGTATGCGTGCAGACATCTCTTTCTGTTTTCATTTCTCATTTCATTTGGGATTGTTCCGAAAAAAAAAGTCCATACGACGTCAATGGGGATCGAACCAAAGCTGGCTGGAATGCAAAGCTATTTTACATGTCCATGCTATCCACATGGCTAATGATGCTCCAGCAGTTGTTCAGCAAATACGTGCTAATATTGCACCTGATTATAAAATGAAGTTGGATTTTCTAAGAGTAAAAAAGGAGCGCATGAAGGAGAACAATATCTATCTCGGTCTGGGCCGTGTATGTGGCAATGTATGCGGAAAGCTTATTTGTCTTTTGTTTCGCTCGCTCGTATTAATCTTATATTGCTGTATCATGTACATTATACAAATGATTACCAGTATTTGTGAGTCATGACGTTTTCTGTTATGTTATGTCTCATTTAATGTCATATATCGGGCTCATGTTTATGAGCTAAAAATCAATTTTGGGTGTACAAATGGAAAACAAATGTAGATAGTGAAGCGCTTAACCGGTTTTCGTTCGTTTTGCCTGCAAATGAAAGGAATTCTGATGAACAAAACGAAAAAAAATATGAATGCTACTTGTTTTGTTTACTTCTAGGTGGAATCTTTAAAGATTGTTTTTCATGGTCTCGAGAGCAAAGCTTTTTTTATGATTTTTGCGAAGCTGAGACTTTGGTTACATAACAATTCATTCAGAAAAATCTAAATTTTATACGTGAGATGCGAGTTGAGTCAGGTTCAATTGTTCTGTGACACCTCGCATTCATTTCAAATTATATTTGAATTTCCTCATGTTTATTGAAGATCACTGTGCAGAAAGTAGAACAAACTGCTCTCGTTCCAATCAAAAAGAGGTTGCCAATGAAAGGTTCTCATGCAAACATGAAATGGTATAACTTTGCACATACTTAGTCGTATAAAAAGTGAATCTAATCAAAATCGTATGATATCAACCAAAGTATACAACGTGCATATCTGAAATCGTAAAAAGCTCGAAAACCCTTTCGCTAGAAGATCGATAACATTCAGTGAGATATGGATTTCAGATATGTAAACGAGGTCTAAGTTAGCCAACACATCTCGCACTGGCACATTGAATTGTTTTTCTCAGGGAAGAAGGGAGTAGAAAAATCAGCATACAATCGGCGTCTATTCGAATGCTCAAAAGAGTAAAATTTTGTGAAATTTGCTTTTTGAAGGGCGACTATACTGTATCAATCCCGTATTCTCCAGATTTCGCTTTGAACAATCATTGTTTATCCATTCTTGAAAGTATTGGCCGTCTAGCCACAACCTGTCCTCATTTTTCTGGCAGTATATGGATTCCTTGTCTGAAGAGCTGCTGGCATTTTGAAACGATCCACGAATCTACCAAATGTTTCGTCTCTTCGTAAGAATGGAAGCGCTGCTCAACCAGGTCGTGCGTCATCGATCAGAGTAAATATCAGGATAATATGGTCGGTGTTAAGTGTTAAGTGTACATGTGATTTTCCAAATCTAATAAATGTGGTATGTAGCTAACGCAATGCTTAACCTAATGCCATCGAAAATTCTATTTTTTTTTAAATTTTGCGACTTGGTCCCCTCTGACTTAACACCGACCATATGCCAGCCGAAGTCGGACGTCCCACAGAAGTGTTTCCAGGTAAGTTGTGCAACATATGATCGAGTGTTGTCATGTAGCAAAATCACCTTATCATGTTTTTGCTCACATTGTGGTCGTTTTTCCTTCAAAGCTCGACTCAACGGCGTGAGTTGCGTTTGTTGGCAAGTTCCTATGCTGGTTTCATCAGTTCAGCATACACTACGCTAACTTAACCCCACAGCAAATGTACGGCATCAGCTAGGGTCCATGGTTGTGTGGCTTGGCCATCGATGTTCACTGTTTTGTTCATCAACTATACTGATATTTCCATTTTTTTTTGCAGAAACAAAGGGTCAAGATTGATATGGTATAGTTTATGTTTTCGGTGCAATGGAATGAATCAATTCCACCCCAGATAAAGAGTATACAGTAAAACCTGTTTTTGTGCCGTTTTTTTTGTGCGATTTTTTTTTCTAAGATTTTCTGTTCTTGTGCGGTTTTTTGTGCGGTGTATGGAAAGAAGCATATTGACGAAGTTGTCGTCCATTTTGCTTTTTTTTTTTTGATGGTTTATATGCATTTCAGTGCGAAAAAGCATATTTGCGTCTCAATTATCCACTTCTGAAATCATTTTCCTACTCTCATCAAATGCTCTAAGTTTTTCTAAGTTTATGCTTGACATGATTTCTAACAGCAACACGTTTCGACATGCAACTAAAAGCACAAAACAGCCACGCGCAACCGAAAAGGCAACAAAACAAAACAAAAGGAAATTGAACGGTGAATGGCGTGGATTTGAGTTATTTTCTTGTGGGAAACTTTTTTTATGCGGTCCCTATCTACCGCACAAAAAATGTTTTTTTTTCAAAATTTGTACCGAACACGATTTTTCAAAGCTGCTGGTGAAGTTTTGCACGATTTTTTTATGCGACTTTTTTTGTGCGGTCCCTATCTCCCGCACAAAAAAAGGTTGCCTGTATACGATATCAAGGAAAACATGAAAACATTCCAAATTTAGTCTAAACTGTCCATCAGCGCGTAATGGATTTTCTCTGGGTGTCAGCAGACCCTCCTTGCTTCGAAAAAATCTGTAAATCAGTGACCATAACGAGATCTGTGCACTAAGCGCTCAAAATGTGCGCGCCCTCGATTCAGGCGCAAAACTTCGTCACACCTCATCAACCTGGCGGCCCATTAACTAGCAATTGTGTATCTGCTGGCTGCTGCCGATTTCGGTGTGGCGTGGTGATTTCTGTTTTCGCTTACCTAATGCCCCATAAAATTCGACCCAATAGCAGCAGCAGTAGTGGGATTAACAAGCGAAACAAATTTTCCCATAAAGCCCCGCCGCGGCCGCCACCACCAATTGACGGGCACAAAATTCCATCAAACGCGCTTTTTATTGACACGCAGTTCAACAAATTTTTCAGAGATCAAGCAGCCACCACCAAGCCTGGTGTGGCTGGTAGGGTGAAAAATGACTTCGTGATTAATGCCGGCAGATTAGAGGTTGACTAATTTGGTTTTGTCTTGGGCTATGGGCGTCCGAAGAAAAGGTAAGGCAAAGGGGTATTCTCTCACGGAAGCTCCGAAGGAATATCTGCGGAAGAGAACCCGCTCTAAATAGTGTTAATTTACATGCAATCAATCTTGGTTCTTCTCTTCCCCCCGGGGCTGCGCTAAATGCTAAGGCATTGTGTTTTGCTCGGTTTTGATTTGAGGTTATGTTTGCACTGCAACGCAGTCGTAGTCGTCGTCTCCGGGTGCCATCAATCAGAGGACAGACAACGAACTGGGATGTGTGGTGTTTCGGGAGGACTGCTTGCATCAATCATCTCATGGGCTGCGGCGGTTCCTCTGCCTTTTGTTTCCCGCGCCGGAATCGTCGGTTTGTTTGCTTTTGCCGGATGACCTTCGCCGGTTGAAGGGTAACGTTTCTTGACGGATTATTTTCCCTTCCGATTGCAGTACTTATTTTGCGATTAATCAACACCGCTGCGTGAAGATACGGTCGGTCGGTGGTGTGGAGAGCTCGGTGAAAGTGAAGATCCCGGAAGACTGTATCTCTGCCAACTCATCGCGGCGAATCGAATCGGGAAAAATCGTTACCACTGACTGACCGACCGTTGGAGGAAGTGCGATGATATTGCACCTTTCCGGTGCACCTTTTGCTGAGTCGAGAATGCAATCGGGAGCCCAGTCTAGTTTTAATTAAGCGTGCATTGTGCTCTCTCTTTGCAGCATTTGCTTCTTTCGCTCGCTGTATTGTTCCAGAAAAAAATCTGACAGTCTAGACCGGACACTGGCCGTAAATATGGTTCGACCGGGAGAGAGAGAGAGATCGGAACAAAGGACACATAAATTTCACCGTTTGTCCCCATTCACTGCCATTATGATGATGATGCAGTGAAAGAAATGCGACTCGAGGTAAATATTGCATAAAACAAACCTGAAGAGATCCCCTGGAAGGAAGCCAACAGACGGTAGAGGAACATAGCTGCTTCAAAACCAGTTCAACGAGCAGATAAGATCCTCTGCTGGGTCCTCTCTGCCTCCTCCGCTCGTCCTCAGAATCCATTTCACCCGATCGGTGCTGCTGTGCGTAAGCCAAATACCAGCTGCACAAACAATGGGCTCGATTTAGATTTTCTGTACGGCACTTTCCAAATAAGCCTAATCTAGAGCACAAAGCCCCTTTCCTTTCCTTAGGCGCATATCTTCTTTCGCCTCTCGATGGGATCGGGATTCGGGAAGAGTGAGGGTACACGACCGATCGACCGGCCGACCAATATTCCAGAACGAAGGTGGGCACGTTTTTTTTTATTGAAAATGAGCTATCTGTGTTTTTTGTGCTTCTCTCTTTTCGCTGGTTAGCCTTTTTTTTCAATAAGTTTTTTCAGGTGGTGCGCGCGCGCCCGAAGGAAGAAGCTGGTGAAAATAACAAACAAAGCAAAAAACCAACAAGTCTCCGAGAGCCGGAGGAGGTGGCGCGGCAGCTTGCCTCCTACCAGTCTGGGATAAATTTGCGCAACAGCCGCAGCTCCACTATGGGAATTCAAGCGGACAAAAAATCGAAGAAGAGACTGTCACCGATCTGTTTTTCTATATTTTTTCTACAGAAAGTAGACACTCTAACTAAGAAAAGTGAAACATTTCAGGAACGTAGCATGTACCATACTTGAGATATCGAGAAATGAAGATGAAAAATTGCAAAATGAATGCAAATTCATGAAAAACGCGAATTTAAAAAAATGATCATAATAACTTAGAACTTAGAATTATAATAAACGTTACTAGCTGACCCGGCAAACGTTGTTCTGCCATATAAATTAGTTCTAGTGAATATTTTGGTTCAACGGATTACAGAATGCAAAAATTCGTTCCGTTCGGGTGATTCTGACTTGATGGGATTTCAGAATATTGGTGAGTAAATTATCAATAAACGGGTTTGGAATTTCCGAGGAAATTACACTGTCGATTTTATTAGGGCGAAATTTTTCCACTAACCAAACTAAAAATGTGTGTATGAGGTAACTCTCGCGTTCGCCATTTAACCGAATAGCAAAGGCTGTGTTGGCATTGTTCATGATAGCGTCTCGCAAGTAAATGTTTTCTTCCTCACGTCGCTCCTGTTGATTGTGTCGTAGCAATCGCAGCCGTTCGCTCTCTATCTCTACCTTGGTACTGCTCACAACATCGTGGAAATAACGTCTGTCCTGGCCGCATCGAATCGTCGTACGATACACATAAAAATCATTCGAGCTTCCTCCACAATCTTGTTTGTTTCTTTTCCTCTAACCGCATTGAATCTACACACGTGCGCTCCAGCAGGTGTTTTATCAGGATTGATAACAATAGCTTTATAGTTTATAAGAACATACTAAAATCGCAATTGATAATAGGGGATGGGGGTTTAAATTTCAAAATTATATGTATGGTTTGAAGCTAGATTTTAGAAAAATTAAATTGTCCAATTTTTTTTTGCCCATAATCGGTATTAAATATAAATATGGTAATCGGTATCCTAGCGGTATCTTATATAGTTTACAGCATGTAAAGTTTTTTGTGCATAATTTCATGATTTTAACTTTGTTGGTCGGCATCTTTTTACTCCCAGGAGCTCCGATATTTTTTAAGTATTTAGGTACACTGGAGTCGCTTATTACGCGGTTTAAGGAATTTTTAAAGTTTTTTTTTCTTTTTGATATGGTTGAAACTTGTCATTTATGATAATTGCTGTATATTTCACGAGCAACTTAATCAAAGGGCTTATCTTTTTTTTAGTTTGAATGAAACTATGATTTTATAAAAAAAATACTGGCTAAATTTTCCTTTCCATGGGCTACACCCCCTCTCCTTTCCCCATACTCTAATGGCATGCACATAGTTGGAAATCTTTGAAATGTTTTAATTGCTGCTAAAAATGTTTAAAAAAAATATCCCTTTTTTTGTTGTCGCCCTATCTTACGATTGAGCACCCTAATCGGCAACTAAAAAAAATACAGGGCTAATTTTTTTGGCTGGTGTCCAATCTCTGCAATTTTCGAAGAAATCGAAGCACTTTAAAAAAAACAAGAAAACGGTTGTATCTGTGGTGTAACCGCAAGGTTGATGTAGAACTATCGTCGGTTTTGTGATAAATTGTTCGAAGATAGATCTATATCATTTCCAATAGACAAAATATCTGTCGCTTTCAATCAGTCTACATAAATGTTGCGCTCGCTCTTTCTTCGTCACAACACCCACTTCCCGTTTGAAAAATTGACGTTTATCGGCGGGCGTTGAGCGAAAATGAATTGTCCTTCTCAGCAATCATTGTGTCTCTTTTGCTTCAAAGTAATATTTAGTTCTAGGAAGAACTGGATTTGATTTGCTGAAAACCAAATCCCTCGTGTTGTGCGTGATCTGTGACGACTGGTACTTTTTTCAGTGTTTTCGGTTTTTGTGCAACGGTTTTCGATGGTTAGGTTGGCTCTTGCTTTGCTATAGTTGCACGGCAGTAGCGGGGCTTACTTCTTGTTGCTCACCTTCTTCACAGTAGTAGCTTTGATTTTTTCGGCAGCGGCTGCTGTTTTCTTATCCCCGGTATTAGCGGAAAATTATTTGCCAGCAGCGATGACATTTTGCGGTTTCTTCTCGCTCGACGCTCGACGCTCGCCGGCAATTGTTGCTGACTTGATGACCACCAAACGGACGGAGTTGTGTGTATTTGTGTGTGTTATCACTTCTCCCCGGTACATTCTTTTGGTCTTACGGGAAAGCATAAACGAACCGACGCGAACACGACGCACCTTCATTTGCACATACCGGCTCTTGGTGACACGCTTTTTGATGAACGAAGTGAGCTTCGCCACATCAATTTTATAGCAGCGATAACATGCTCCAACCGGTATACCGGATTTCCGAGCGGGCGCCAGCTTATATACAGATTTGTGTGATTTCAATAGCTTGCTTTCAAAGCAATTTTTAAGCTATTGAAAAAAGTTTTTGGATTACCGCGTAGAGATTATTAACGCTCAAAATCTTGTTGTTACGGCGTAACGCTCTCGTTTTCTAAACTTTGAACTTACATCCCAGTGTAGAAATGAAAGACTTGATCCTACGTCAAAAAAACTATTTTTGGCTTGTCTTTGAATCACTATAAAAAAATCATCATCGAGTTTAAAGAACCAATCATGTAGGGAAACCCGGGGTAAGACCTGCATTGAGGGTAAGACCAGCACCCTTGAATTTAAATAGAAAACTTTGATTAACTATGTTTTTAAACACTGTACATTTCAGTTTTGTTTTTACTTTAGACGTTTCAAATCATATCAAATCCACCATAATCGATCAAATGTCAAAATATTAATCAAAACAAGCGCGAGTGTCGATGATGCGCAACCGGATGTAATTTTTTGCTAGTGGAGTTTATGCTTTTATTCTTGGGAATAAGGTTTAAAATTCTTTTTCGTTGCTCTACAGTTTGTCTCCTGGATTGTTAACTATCACTGGAATTCAAGCAATAAATCTATAAAAGTAGTCTTCTTAAAAAAATGTGTACTGTTGGAGTAAGACCGCCACCCTTTGAGTGGGGTAAGCCCGGCATGGTTGCGGTTTGCGGAAGCTTAATCTATCTATCTATCTATATATATAAAAATGGAGTGATGTCTGTCTGTCTGTCTGATTCTTATAGACTCGGAAACTACTGAACCGATCGACATGAAAATTGGTATGTAGGGGTTTTTGGGGCCGGGGAAGGTTTTCGTGATATTTTGAGACCCCTCCCCCCTCTCTAAGGGGGGGCTGCCATACAAATGAAACACAAATTTCTGCATTACTCGGAAATTAACCAAGCAAACGAAACCAAAGTTGGCATTTGAAAGTTTTAGGGTGCAATAAATGTTTCTATGATGGTTAGACAGTCCTTCCCCCACTCAAAGGGGGGGCTGCCATACAAATGAAATACAAATTTCTGCATTACTCGAGAATTAATCAAGCAAATGAAACCAAATTTGGCATGTGGAGGTTTTAGGATGCAATAAATGTTTCTATGGTGATAAGATACTCCTTCCCCCTCTCTTAGAGGGGGCTGCCATACAAATGAAACACAATTTTTTGCATTACTCGGAAATTAATCAATCAAACGAAACCAAAGTTGGCATGTGAAAGTTTTAGGGTGCAATAAATGTTTCTATGATGGTTAGACAGTCCTTCCCCCACTCAAAGGGGGGGCTGCCATACAAATGAAACACAAATTTCTGCATTACTCGAGAATTAATCAAGCAAATGAAACCAAATTTGGCATGTGGAGGTTTTAGGATGCAATAAATGTTTCTATGGTGTTAAGATACTCCTTCCCCCTCTCTTAGAGGGGGCTGCCGTACAAATGAAACATAAATTTTTGCATTACCCGAGAATTAATCAAGCAAATTAAACCAAATTAGGCATATGGAAACTTTAGGGTGCAATGAATGTTTCTATGGTGGTTAGATACCCCTCCCCCCTCTCTTAGGGGTGGCTGCCATACAAATAAAACACAAATTTCTGCATTACTCGAGAATTAATCAAGTAAATGGGCGGGACGAAGTTTGCCGGGTTAGCTAGTAGTACATATTTTTCATCTATTTCAGATGCCTCGTAACTAACAAATGAAAGGAAAGGATTTTTTTTGGCATTCGTTTTTCCGTCTGAAAAGCCGGTTTTTATAAATTTTTTTAGATTACAGTAAATCTCGAAGTTTCATGCAATTTTAAGACATTTGGCATCAATTTTTTTTTCTGAAAATCAGTGATTTTCGGTTTAAAAAAAGATTTTGACGTCTGTGACACTAGTAAATAGAGTCCGATTGAGCTAGTATTTTGCGAAGGGAATGTTATCAGGTAAATCAAAATTTCGAAGGAGG
Source organism: Toxorhynchites rutilus septentrionalis (assembly GCF_029784135.1). Taxonomy (NCBI): domain Eukaryota; kingdom Metazoa; phylum Arthropoda; class Insecta; order Diptera; family Culicidae; genus Toxorhynchites; species Toxorhynchites rutilus. The sequence goes on along the minus strand of NC_073746.1, from coordinate 67,795,217 downwards.
TCCCGTATGAAAAATCGTGATGACCATTTTTATTGGCTCTCTAAGCCATATGTTTTACCTCGTATTCCGAAAAAAACGACTCAGAGAGTCGATTTCTGACAAAAAAAAAATCGAGAAGATGTCATGTACCCCTTGTGAGATTTTCGAAGTTCAAATAATCAAATCTATCAGCGCTTTGAGGCACCCCCAAATCATGTCCGATTGAGCTGAAATTTTGCACAAGTCATTTTTTGGGCCAATAAACAAAATTTACATGGTCGATTTTTGAAATTTGACATGACCATTTTCGCGGCCACCCTAATACAAATATATTCCACCATATCTCTGGAACGCCTTCACCGATATTCACCAAACTTGACATACATGTTCCTTACACATTTGTGGTGGTCAAAGGCGCATTTGAAATGGGAAGGCAGTCACTGAAAGGGGTAGGGGCTGAATTCCCAACAAATTCATGAATAATTTCATCTTTTTATATAAAAAATACACATCAAAATTTGACCGTAATATAGTCACAAATGATCTTGAACAACTTGTTTCGATCATAACAAGTAGAAAAAATAATACCAGAAGTGTTGAAAAAACGATGAAAATATTTTTGTCCGCTTGCTTGTATGAAAATCTCTCATAGTGCAGCAGCAGCTCGTGTACCGATCACGTCCAATAACATTTTCGAGGCTCACCGAAATCTACAGCCGTCATATGCGCAGTGTGCCTCCGCTGCAGCCACCGCCGCCGTCAGGCATGATTTACTGATTTGTTGATTGAACCTTTTGAAGTGCAGTTGTGGGTCTTGAGTGGAGGCGGGTTAGCGACGGTTACGTAAGATCTGTGCCGGAAAACTAACCCCAAGAAAGGTTGGCTTATCTTGGTCGACCGTTTGTTTTTTTCACCTGAACTCCATTCCGCTCGAATGCACCCTCAACCTCCAGCCCCTCTCGGAGTTTGTTGAATTTTCAATTAAAATATGTTACATTGCTGCCGTGAGCGGAAATAGCTGGCCAACCCCGTTGACCCAAGTCTCAAGTTGATTACTCAACCATTTCTGTCGCTTCTTCAATCGATGGATTGTTTGGACATTCTTTGGCTTCCTTCCCCGCGCGGTGAATCGCGCTTGGTGAGGGGCGGTGGAATTTTTCCACTCCATTGTTTTCTATTACTTTGACTCGAGACGACGAAATGTGTCTGTGTGTCCAACCGAATAGCCGAAGAAACGGTTTATTGATTTTCACCCAGTCTGTCACATTCCAATGGAGCGAGAAATTCCTTTACGCCCCCTGGATTCCACGGAGGACGACGCTAACACATATTGACAAATCGATCGAAAAGTCATTTATATTCGCCTCGGGGTCTGTTCCCGGGATAGGGACGATGCTGCGTTCATGTTTTGACACTTTTTGCAACGGTTGGCCTTGAAAAGTGCGCGGCGAACAGGTTCGGTTCGGATTTTTGCCAAGACGAAGAACGAACCTGTTTCTTGTGCTGATTTTGCGATCCAAATTATCGCTGTCTTTCGCTGTCTGATCGTCAAGCGTTAAGGGTTATTATTAAGATTCCGCCCACTGCACGTGCTGTTCGATCGGAAAGGACCACTTCTTACGGCAGCTCTCGGAATGACGTTAAATCTCGACACATTCTTGGCGCTGGGATGGGTTGTTTGTGTGTTTGATGATGCTGTTACGAAATTGGTGCACTCTTCAAACGACGAAGACGACGACGACGACGTCAACCGTGTTGATGATGATGACGATGGCGGCGGCGGTGATAATGATCGTGATGAGAGGAAATACTTATTTTTCACCAACTAGCAAACACACACTGTAATTTGTTTGTCGGTCCCCCTTTTTGACACGGTAATTTATGACACAGCGAGCGCGCAGTTATGGGTGAGGAGACCATCGGGTGTCACACAGAGGATGAAAGGGAGGGGGGGCAGCTTCTGCACGTGATCCTCCCCCAGAGCAAGGTTACGGATGCGGTTTCAAGTGGCCCCGCGGTCGGAGGGCGTGAGAGATATCAAGTTGATTGGTTGACATCTTGTTGTTTCGAATTTGTCTTGACGGTGTGAAATTTTGTGCACCATTTCTTTCCGGTGCCTTCATGTGAGGCGTGGAAGCCGTGTGGGTGTTGGTTTATTGCAGTCGTTATGGACGGAATGCGAAACTGCGTATGCGTTCCGCATACGGAATTTGACCGAGTTACGTTGGAATAACTCTATCAGGAGAATGTTAATTCTAATTTAGATTTTTCTTCCTAATCGAGGAGATTCCAGACAGATTGGAAACTGCTACTCTGTGTTCTATTTTTGCGAAACGAAATGAGTTGATTGTCGCTCGAAAAATGTTGGGAAACATTGTATAATTATGTTCTTATTGATTATATTAATAGTATCACCTTGAGTGGAACAGTGCTGCGAGTGGAAATTAGTGTTCTATACGATGCTGAAGAAAACAAATTGACGATTGATAAAAAGAAGCGCGTAGCAAAGAATCTTACAGAACGAGATATCATGAATTCAAAATCAATCAAAACAAAACAAAATCAATCACAACAAAACAAATCAAAAAACAAGCTGCAGTGGTCATACGGGTTTACTTTGAATAAATAAATGACTTAAAATACAGGTCGGACTCGATTATATATAGTCGACCATTTTTCTTCAACAATTATTTTCAAATCCTATACATAATCGAATCTCAAGAAAACAATTTTTTCATTAATGTATGAATGTCAAACACTAATAGAAAAATAGCTTTTTTTGTGATTCGATTATGTATTGAATTCGAAAATTAACGTTGAAAGTGAAATTGTGATTATATATAATCGAGTCCGACCTGTAATTCATTTCCTCCAAATCCAAAGCGGACATCACTAGTTAATTAGAAGGAATTGTGAAACAAGCATGAGCAAATTTACGATAAAAGTTCATGCGAATAATTTTCTGATCGATAAACGAACAAACAAACTGGATTCTTTCGGGATGATCAACGGAGAAAACAACTTGAACAGAACTTTAATGACACCTCAGCAACTGAACATCACTTGCACAAGTCTGATTTTTTGTTGAATATATTATATCAAGATATCGGATTATCAATCGTCCCGTTTTTAGCTCTCTTCTTCAGCTTCGGAGGAGTTCGAGAACTTCGAAAAATAGAGTAACGCGATTCTGACTGAGTTTCTTGCAGAGCCCAACTTGCGAATAAATGAATCAATGAAGCTCAAAATTTGATTGTATACATCTCGTTGAAAATAAACTGACAACAATAACACATGCCAATGTCATCATATAAGGGTCCCGTAAAACAAAAGCCGTCCGTAATGTAAATTAATAAAAAGTATAGAAGAAACATTATATTTTTATGGTTTCGATTTTATGATTTTTCTATATATCCTAAATTTATATGTAGATGCTAATTCGATCATATTCGGTTCTAAAATCATATTTAATGTGAAAGAGGAAAGTGTCACCCATATCTGGGAGACAAGGCGACGGATATGTTAATCGACTAATAACCGCACAAACGTTTTTCGAACAATTTCTATGCAAAAAATAATAATTTGCGTCGATTGATCAATCTAAAAGTTAAAGTAAACCCGTATGCTTATGGCCACCACAATTTTTTTCGTTGAATTGTTTTCCACATGTTTTCCATATATTCTCAAATCTACCATGCAATTATGCCTCACCCAGGCTCTGCAGAACATCTTGGTTTGCGCATCTTTTGTCAGTGAATTTTGGTGGAATTAATTATCAATTTGTTTCGTCAATGTCGCATTTAACATTCGCGATAATTTCATGTTGAAAGTTGAAACAAAAGAAACATTAATTTCCACTCTTGCCATCGAAGAAATCTCCAATAACAAATTGTCATATTTCACATGTTCTTAACGTTTTTCATATTTCGTGTTGGCTTAGACAGAAATAAAAGATACAAGAGACATCTAAGCAGATTAAAAATTGAAAAATTTAAAAATTTGTTTTTTTTTGTTGGAGCATTTCGAAAACATTTGAGATTTGCATAAAAAAACTTTTCAGGCTGAAATGTATTTACATCTACTAAAATTGTTTTATTAAGGCAACATCAAAGTAGCGTAACGGATTTTTTATGGCCAGAAATCGAATATTGGAATTGGGACGAGCTATCCTTCCAGCGACATCATGCCTTCGTGTCTAACAAACCATCGAACAAACGCTGCTAGAAAACACCGATTTTGTCAACAGGTTATTTTTCGAAGTGGCAAGACTCCTTACGGATGATTCAGAGACGACTCAGGTACTCAAACACAGTGTTTATCAAACTAATCGCGGTAGAGGATGACAAAATGACATTGACATTTATTGGTCAAAATGTCCAATAAATGTCAAAAAGTTGATTAACAAAAATGACGTAAAAATGTCAAGCTTAGTGAGTAAGTCATTGGAAAGAAATAATTATCCATAATTAACCGGAAAAATCAGTTTTCCATAAAGCAACTATCGTTTAAATTATACAGTATTATTACAACCTTACAGATGAACTTTTTTTGTAGCAAATTACACATATCCAAACACATGTTTGATACACACTTGTGTTTCGATTTGTTGTTAGTTCTCATCCACTTTAGGCCTCAGTCTACGCGTATTTTTGAACTTTCTACTCAAAATAGATTCAAGAAGTAGCAGTACTTGAAGTAGGAAATGAGACAAAAAATCAAAAGAAGGCAGGAAAGCAAAAAAGATGAGAGGGGGAGAAGACGGGAAGATAACAACGGGAGACGGGAAGGCAAACAAGGCAATAAGATAAAAGAATGCAAAGAATGGCAAAGAAGGTAAAAGAATGTCAAAGATAGCAAAGAAAGACCAAAGAAGGCCAAAAAGACAAGAAGGAAAAAGTTGAAGAATCTAGAAGAGGACAAAAGACAAAACAAGACATAAGAAAACAAAATAAGGCAAATGAAAGCAAAAAGCAGAAGAGGGCAGTAGAAGACAAAATTGAAAAGGAAGCCAAAAGAGAACAATAGAAGCCAATAGAAGGTAACAGAAAACACGGAGGAAGAAAAAGATACAAAAAGGCAAACGAAGCTAGAAGGCATATAAAGGGAACAGAATACTAAAAAAAGGCAAAAAAGATAAAAAAGACAAAAGACGGCAACACCAGATAAGAAGGAAAATTATGAAATAATGTAACGGAAGTCAAAAGACAAAAAAATCCATAAGAAAACAAAAACAGGCAAAATAAAGCAAAAAAATCAAAAATCCAAAAGAAGGCATCAGAAGACATGACCGAAGAAAAAGATACAAGTATGTAATGGAAGTCAGACGAAGGCATAAAACAGGAACAGAAGGTAAAATAAAGCGAAGAATTGCAAAAGAAGGCAAAAGAAAGCGAAAGATGACAAAAGAAGGCAAAAATGCAAAAGAAGACAGAAGAAGAAAAGAAGGAAAAAAACAAAATAAACCAAAAGAAAACAACTGAAGACAAGAAGAAAGAAAAAAGATAAAATAATGCAAAGGATGTCAGAAGAAGGTAAAAAACAAAAGGCAAAAGACGACAAAAGAAGGCAAAGGGACACGAAAGAAAGCAACAACAGTAAAAGAAAGCTTGAAGACAAGTAGTAGGCAAGACTTCAAGAAGGCAAGAAGGCATCAATAACGCGAAAATGGCTTTTTTCGAGTTACGAGGGAGAAGAAAAACCATTCTGAAGTAACCAAACCAAAAAATAGGAGAATTCGTTATCTAAAAACAACTAATCGGTTCTTGTATATATAATACATATTTATTCAACTTTTTTTTGTAGGAATTGCCCCGAGATTTTTATCCGCTTCTTTTCATTAAACGTTACCAGTGTTTGCCAAATGATCCACTCATTGAAAAAATCGCTTTCGTTCGTTCAAATATGATCTTTCAGGAAACATTTCCTCCAGCGGTATTCTATTATTGTTATGTGCTGCAAATCACGACACAAAAGAGAACGAGACAACTCTGCATCGGCTCGCACTTCATTGCACACCAGCATGCAAGCAAAGCTATCATATACGCTTTCAGTGCAGAAAGCTTATTTTCTTCTTTGCCTCTAACATATGCATACCGACCTCTCCATGCATCATGAAACAGCAGGATCATACGGACAATGCAAAGCGAAAGATTCATATTCAGCTAATGTAGCAGATCCTGATTTTTAAGTCTCAGAGAGTGCAAACTATATGATTATTTAGCTCGATAGAGGCTAAGGGAAGGGTAGTCAGATTGTATTTTCCATTTTTAACGCCGCTATCCCTTGAAATGTGTATATTCATATAGACCGCATAGTTTTACTAGCAACACCGCTCCAGTGAGAAGCAAAAACTCTCGCGTTTTATCTCTTTTCCCATTCGCTGCTCTCCGCAAATGGTGACGTAATGATGACGTAATTTTTCTTGTATCATTTATTGCTTTACACTTGTCTGTGCAGTGGGTTTCGCTATAGTAAAATGAGACGATATATGCGGTTCAAACTTGTATGCAGGCTTCGAAAATAGTGTGCCATGTTTGATACAACTCGAATATGCAAACCACAGTCTTCGTTCCTCTCTTAGTTTAATCACTAAATGTTACAAAAGTGATTGCTGACATTCATACAAGTATCTGAATGATCCTCTCATATTTGGTTATATGTTCGTGAGAGTTTACTTGCATGACACATTGTGTATCATTTGATTTTGATCGAAATCCAAACACTGAACGTTACCTAAATCTTGTGTGCTTAGAGAATATGAAGTTTTCCACAGGTGGAACGGATTTTGTTGACTGAAGAGTAGTTTGCCAAATGGGTTTGTGCTAAAATATGCCTTTTCCATGAGTTATCCGTTTTTATAGAGTAACAAAAAAATATGTGGGTTTTCCAAATGTGTTGCAATTGTTTCATAACACTCATTTCCTCCCTCTCCCTCACTCTCTCTCACTCTCTCTCTCTCTCTTTCTCTCTCACTCTCTCTCTCTCTTTCTCTCTCACTCTCTCTCACTTTCTCTCTCTCTTTCTTTCACTTTCTCTCTCTCTATCTCTCTCTCTCTCTCTCTCTCTCGTTCTCTCTCTCTATCTCTCTCTCTCTCTCTCTCTCTCTCTCGTTATCTCTCTCTCTCTCTCTCGTTCTCTCTCTCTCTCTCGTTCTCTCTCTCTCTCTCTCTCGTTATCTCTCTCTCTCTCTCTCGTTCTCTCTCTCTCTCTCTCTCTCGTTCTCTCTCTCTCTCTCTCTCGTTCTCTCTCTCTCTCTTTCAATCTCTCTCTCTCTTTCAATCTCTCTCTCTTTCACTCTCTGCCTCTCTCGTTCACTCTCTCTCGCTCAATTTGCCCCTTAAACTTGTTCTTAGCTCAAACCAAGGGAAACCGTCACCTATCGACTGCTTTGTCAGGTTTGAATCAAAAATTGACTGAAAACGACCGCCATACACATAGAGACACAGCAAAGTGACTTTACAACATCACAACGCTCAGCAACATGAAGCAAAATCGGTTGGAGTATACTTGGAAGCCCTTTAAAAAAGAAATCCAAGACAAACCGTTGTGTACATAAGAAATTTGTTTTTTTTTTGGTGATCGAATGCACACGGATTGGCTCGGCAGTACTTCTCGTACTTCCGAAAAAATCCAAAGAGCGCGAACAAAATAGCTTTTTTCCGGAAAAATATGTTGGTAACTGATGATTGGATGAAATGATTAATCCCAAAGTCCAAAACAGTTATTTTGTAGTTTCGAACCAAGAAGTTTTCAACATATCGCGACATGTATTATTCAATAATTATCACATCGCGTTGACCTTGACTGCCTACCAGTATCTTAAAAATTTCGAAATACTTCAAGGGTAGCTTCATAACTGCTCAAAATCTGTTAGATCAAATTAGGTCAAATCAACGTATCCCGAGGTCGTCTGATTGGCATCGCCAGTATAATCCTTATTAGGAATCTTTAGAATTTAGCACCTATGACGTATCTCCATTTGCCGAGTTCTACTACTAGTATTTTCGAACTTGCCAGAAGTCAGCCGCATCAATGGTTATCACGCATATCACGCATATGGAAGCTACGAGTTGAACTCAGCGCGAACCTGATACTAGGTTCGCTTAGGTTTGAAATTTTGGACATTGATTCTTGAACCTGCCATTCAGATATTAATGTTAAAGCTCTCATCGGTTGCAATCTTTCATCTTTCGGTTTAGGGTTACCGCATTCTATTGGAGCTTTTCGGAAGATGGTTTTCTTGGGGAGACGAATGTTCCTCTTCCTATAACTTCCAGACTCTTGGCGGGAAAGGACTTTTTTTTCATTCTACAACTGTTAAACATTTTTGAGAGCTTCGTAGATGAACTAAAATTTATTTCGCAGCGATTTTCACGATTTTTTCATTGTGCAGAGAATTGTCCAGAAGAGTATAAGTTATCTTGTGGTTTCCATAGCTATGTGGCTAATGACGTCAGTAAGCGTATCGTGGTGATAGCCTAGGATTGGATTTTCGTGAGTGCTAAATGGTTTTCTGTCAAAAAAGTTCTTCTAACTTGCACACGAAGTTGCTACTCAAAACACGATCAGAATATATAAATTTACGCCGGATGGTCAAAGATCTATAAAGACCATGCAAAAAACAGCGTTGCGGTTTTTCCAACATTTACTTGGAGTTTTCTGTTTAGTTTCAGAAAAAAGCAGATCGAAAGCAGATCAAAAGCAGATCTGTTGAGAATCCCTCCATGATTGAAGTTGAAGGCACTATTTCAACCAAAAGTTCATTCGATCCTGCAGAGCGGTACCATCCGAAACGCCTCGAAAAGGGCGCGAATTTCGTGATGCACTTGAGCTGCATCTTCCATTTTCCCTTTTCTTCCTCTTGCGCCGGGAAGAAGATGGTCATAAAGGTGGAATGTTTCTGAGAGACATGTATCGCGTAACGCACGTAATCTTGATTGCTCCGCTGACACCGCTTCTCCACCACACCACTGTTGTCGTTATGAACCGGTTTTGGCCTCTCTGTAGAGGTACGCGAATAATTCGCACAACCGAAAATATTTGCAATAATAAATTTAGCCGTGAACAATGGACCCTTGCGAAAACAGTTTTCGTTGATCGCATCTTGCTACAACGACCCTCAAAATGATTTTTCTCTTTCGCGCCTGTTTCACCCTACGCGCTGTGAAAACAGATTATATTCATAGCCGAAAAAGACCGTCATCCTCTCGGCCCTGACTTCCGGAGTCTCTCCTAGCTCTTTCCGCGATCTAGATCAGATGGTTGCGATTTCAAGAGTAAAAGAAAAGAAAAAAAACGATACATAACAGGAACAAACATAAGTATCAGTAACAAACAACATTGTTGTGAAAGAACACGGGAGCAGGTTCTGCCGGACACGGTTCTTCCCCGCTGTGTGGGGGACGTCCTGTGGCGCTGCATCATTCATCATCCTGCAGTGGAACCTGGCAGCGAGACACACTCACAGTTGTCCACTTTAGAGGTCTTCTAATTGAGCTGACAAATTCGCTGTCCCCGAGCCCTGAGAGCAAGGCGCTTAAGATGTTGCTGCTGTTGTTATTCGGGAACCAGGAGCAACATGATTAATGTCATCAATTTAAGTCCTGGATGCTGAAACCTGTTTCACCATCTCTCTGTCTCGCTCTCGTTCTTCATTCCCTCGTCGCGTCGTTTTTCGCGAGACCATAGGGATTTTCATGATGTGATTAAATCTTGATTAAAACTGCCGGTGTCGCATCGTTCCAAAAAGAAAAACGAAAGTGATATGCAAATATTTGGAAGTCGCTGCTCTCCATCCGTTTCATCAGTATTTCACCCTCCGAAAAACTTACCTAAAACGAGATAGAAACGAAAAACCAATCAGTAATCAGAATTTATGTGCGAACATTAAATGGATAATTTGAATAAAACACGGTCGGCAAACTCTCCAAGGTAATTATTCGGTACAAACAAAACTTTTCATCCCAACCCGGCGCTGCCGCCGCACAGCGACATCTATTTGTGAACACCGTAATCTAAGGCTCTATCTCGAGGGGAAAACCGAACATATCCTCGCAATTTAACGCATCTTTAGCGCTCAAATTAATGCATTATGATAATTACCATTCATAAATTCGGGGTACCCGATTTGGCGCGCCATGACCCTCTGCTCCTCAAGACGCGGCGGCAGAACCAGAGCGAGGAACCCTTCAGCGCGCGTTGTTTCATTTTTTGCAGAAAATAAAAAGATTCACAACGAAGAAGACGAAGTAGACGACGCGAAGCCCGGAACACGTTTCTATCTTCCTAAATCTCCGAAAAAAAACACAGAAAGGCTTGAATCTGAATATGTTTAATTTGAAATTTATATTTTTCGCAAATTTCAATTTAATTCAGAAGATATACTAGTTTTTTCTCTCGATCCTCTTGCTCATCCTTTGCTTCGTGGCCCCGAGGGGCTTTTGCATGCGATGATTTCGGCAAACGAGGACGACGACCAAAAACTGAACTCGTCATGAAGAGGGCGCGCGCCTGGTTTTTTTTTGTTGCTGCCTATTGGACATTTAACAGTTGCAAATTTTTGCTCAGCGTGACGCGCTTCAATGACGAATGACAAAAGCAGGGGCCACTCGGGAGACACCGGGAGCGGATTGAGATTGATGAATGAGTGAGTGACCACTCTGCGACGCGATGGCCTGCGAATTGGGAAAGAATGTTTTGTGCGATGTCAAGATGATGCTGTGTGCCGTGCTTTCGGGGCGTTTGATTAGCCGCCGAGAGGAAAAGGGCGTGTGAGAAGAGTTGAGATAATTGAATTATGGTAGCAGCAGTTGGGTTTGTCCGCGTTGCCACCGCCTGAAGGCACTGGAACCTTGGGAAAATGATTGACCATTGTTTGCGTAATTTTTTTGATCGAGCATTGGACATGTGCGATAACGTGGATTTCGCAGCTGTAACCCATTTCCGGGTTTCTCTATAAATCGTCACGAACTCAATTGGTTTTAATGAGGAACTCCCCGTTAATAAATGGCCGGAAAACGGCAAATAAACATAAGTAAAACATCAACAAAACCGTGAATAATCACGCACACCCACCGTTGGTTGGTTCGTTGAACCGACTTCTGACTTCGGTTCCTGCTCCTGTCAAATCGCTACATGATATTTATATCCGTCCGGCGCGTCAATCTTCCGCTTTTGTTCGTTGACAGACACAGAGAGCGATCAGGAGAAGAGCAAAACAAAACAAAAAAAAACGATTCTGTGAACGAAATCGATCCACCAATCGACCCGACCGAGGACCATTCGTCCGTCCGTCAGTCAGTTAGTCGAGATTTCGGAAAGGTATATGCGCCGCGAAACAACAAAAATCGATACACAACATTGGGTTCTCGGATCTCGGATATTTATGTGACACTTTTTTTTGCTCTCTTCCATCGCATCAATCGAAGACTCATCCTTTTCTCATTGACTCCTTCTTTGGTTGATGGAAGAGAGCAGAGGGAGCGAGACTTGCTTCCGTTGCTCGTCTGCTGCCAATCTTTTTCGGAATTGATCGACCGACAGCAGAAAAGAAGAGAAAAGTAGAACATTTCTTCAATCACATTTCACCGTTTGAGCCTTTCTTTTTTTTTGGGTCTAGTTGGGTGCGCTATTGATTGTGTTGGCCTCTGTCTATTTGGGAAGATGAGTCGTGACAATGCATCCATCTATCCTATGATTCCTGATCTGTCTGACGACGATGACGAACGGGGCCTGCTGCAACAGTTAATGTCTATTGTATTTGATGAGTCTTTTTGCTTCGTTTTATTTTTCCCATACATATTTTTGTTTGCCTTGGTGAGGACATGTGATCCGGATTTTTTTTTCGCAATAACTTTCAAAAGAACAGGAGGTTAATAAATTTAGAATAGATATTTGGTGATGTCGGACGAAAGCCGGACCGGGGAAAGGCGAAAGCAGGGATGAGATCTTTACACTTATTATTAGTGCACAACTGACGATCATTGACAGTTTTTTTAAACACTGAACAAAATAAAATTGTTATCGACGGGGAATGGCATAGATTAATTAATTCCAGTGCAAATCTCCGAACCTTAAACCATTGACGTAGAAACAACAGAAAATTGTCGGCATCAGTACTGATCGCATGTTTTCGATATGGAATTCGCTTCAAGGCGGGGTTTTCTAAGGTAATGGTCTCCCGACTTGGGCCGAAACTCGTAAATCTTTGAACTTGGCAATGAAGAATGCGTAGGAGCTTCTTTCGATCGAATCAAACACTTTCAGACGAACCGGAATGAGAGTAGTGTTGATTTTTTTACGAATTATCCAAATAAAATTACCCAATAAAGATATATAACGTCTGCTTCAGTTATAATTTGATCGTATAAAGTAGGACATTTCTCAGCATAGAAATAACGTACAAAAAAGGGAAGGATGTTATTTTGTAGGTTTTTTTAATGAGCTTTTAGGGAAAAACATGACTCGATATAACAAAGACAAGAACAAACACATATACGTCACTATGTATCTATCAAGCTAATGCAAGCGAATCATTCACCACACTAGTTGGAAATCCCTTAATAAATATAACGCAATAAAACCAAACCAAACACGCGAATGATCGAGAGTGCAAAGAAAACTTTAAGTTTTCACTACCACATGCGAAGTATAAAAATAGCTTCGTTCAGTATTTCATTTCACAAAATTATAAACATTTTGACGTTAGAAAACTTTATACACTCCATAATCACTAAAGCTGGGAGCACACTTTTTCGTGCATTCCAAACACGTTTAAAGACACTGCGCACAAACGAATACATTTCTTCGGTACGTTGCTCAAGCCCCTTTCTCAACACAGTGATTGGGAAGAAACCTCGAATTCGCGAATTTAAGCGCCTTTCACGACTATATTTAAAATCTGCATTTAAAACAATGAGAGCAAAACGAAAACATATTTGTTCCTATCTCACGTAAACAAGTAATTTCAAACGTAAGTACGCGCGGAGCAACAACAAAAATACGACGACGACTGCCCGATCCGAACTCTCTTCGTAGCTAAAAACAGCATTAAGAATTTGAAAACTAGGTACCCAAACATAAATCTAGAATCAGAATCGGATGTATTGTATTGAGGAGCCTGAAAATTTTTGGTCCGGTATCGGGACTTTCAATAAAGTCCTATATCTGGTATATCTACATAAAATCGATCATCTTTCCTGTAAACTGTACCTAGAATCCGATTCAAAAACTCGACTAAAATTTGAATATAAATTCTGTATTGAATATGCGTATCTTAGACCAGGAATGAAGTGTCTGATTTAAAAATCTGGAATCGGTAACTGGATTGAGAATCTCAAATCTAGATACCAAGCCTGGAGCTTAGAATCAGAAATTGAGGTTTATGGAATTCGAGATTTTGGGACTCCGAATTTTATCTGATATATCAATGCAGAATCGATCATCTTATTCTGGGAACCGTAACCAGAGTTGAATTGAAAAACTTGTCGAAAATGAGAATCTCCATTTATCTGGATGGATCATATGTCAGGAATGAAGTGTCTGATTTAGTTTAGGATTTAGTAAAACTAGACTCGATCATTGTAATCTGTCTGTTTTGCATCTAGAATCCGATTAAAAAATGTGACTAGGAAATGAATATAGATTCGGAATAAACTATACGTATCTTGATCTAGGAATCAAGTGTCTGAAATTGGAATTCAAAATCTTAAATCTGCATTGGAAACTTAAATCTGTGTGGAAACTGGATCTTGACTGTGCAGGTATTCTGTAATATTTGATTCGCATATAACATCTTAACCTGAAGTTCTGCCTATTGAATACCATGAATGTCAACATGAATATGAACTCTCGGTATGATTTCTCAATCCTAAATCTGTACCCGTATAAAAATTAAATCCGCATCTGGAATTCGGCTGTCAAACTTGGAATCAATAATCTCGACCCTATATTAGGTAATAAGTAAAATTGAGAAGCAATCAGTATCTACAGACCGAAGCAGGAACCTTGATCGGGAATGTAACTAGATGAAAACATGATCTGCGTACAGGATGCAATACTGTAACCAATGCAATCCAAACCTGTAATCTAGATCCGTGTCCGAATCCTAGTTCACCGATCCAAATAATGAGAATGGGAGTCTGACTCTGGGATTCGGAATCCGACACTTGAATCTGCAGCTTGGAACTAATATTTATCATTTGTATCTAGAATTTCGAAGAGATAATTCAATCAGGAGAATATTATCTGGGATTCGTATATCATGTTTTGAATCAGTAATCCTAAATTTGAACTTTGTAGGAAGTGAACTGTAATACTAATACCGTATCTGGCTTTGAAATCTGGAATGTGGACTTAGTAACGCAAATTTAGAAGATTATGAATATGGATCTTATATCTGAAGTTTAAATTTGACATTGCTACATAATCTGACTCTGGAGTCCAGAATCGGAGCCAGAAAGTCAGAAGCAATTGTCTGAGAACAATATCTGTGTATTTGACCAGTGATCTGTGTATGGAAAATGATCAATCAATCTGTATTGGGAATTAAAACTGATCTCACAGTCCGAAGTTTGAATAACAATTGCTATCTGGGATCCGGTTTTCAAATTTGGAATAAACGAGTATCCAAGTCTTGAGATTGGTGCCGGAACCTTCATCGGGAATATACAATATGTAAACTGAATCTTTGTATACTCCAGGTTACAGATTCCCGATCAAGGTTCCGGCTTCAATATCAATGTTGACTGGATCTGTATCTAGTTGAACAATCTTGAAATTGAAATCCGAAGTCTGAACCATGGGTTCGGAATCCGGCATCTAAATCTGAAATCTGAATATGAAATCTATCATTTTTATCTCGAAACTGAAAGTGATTTCGCAGTCAAGAGAACCAATTCTAGGGTGTGGGTATAAAATTTCGAATTAGTCATCCTAAATCTGTAGTTTGAAACGAGAAAAGAATAATACAAATCTCATATCGTTAACTGGGATTTCAATTCGGAAGTTTGAATAGATAACTCGAATTCGGAATAAGCATATTGTGTTTAGATCTGCGGCTAGAACATGGATGTAGAAACTGGATGTCATACTTAAAATTTGCATTTGAAGTTTGGAATTTGATATAGGTATACCAATCTAATCCTGGATTGAAATCTGGAATCCGAAATCAGAATATGGAAGTCAAAAGCAATTGTCTGGGAGCTGGAATATGTACATGTGACTAGAAGTCTGGAACTTGTATCGAAGATTTGAGACTGATTAAATGACAAATCCAATGTGGGGCCCGTTTATCAAATTCCGAATCAGTTATCAGGCATCTGTGATCTATAGTAAAGAAAGTGTAATCTAATTATGGTATACGTGATGGAAAACTGAGACAGGGAATCTAAATACCGCGTTAATTGGGAAATCCGCGTAAAAAACCGCGCTAATTGGAAAACCCGCGTAAAAAACCGCGTATATTGGAAAATCCGCGTAAAAAAAACCTCGTAAAACCCGCGTGTATATGGAAATCAAAAAAATGATGTAGAAATTGAGAATCCAAAATTCTGAATCCGGAATCTGTATATTTGAACTCGAAATCTGGATTTCGGAATAACGATCTGAAACTCAAAACTGAAATTTGGGATTCGAAATCTGATTCCAATCTCGGTTTGAAATCTGAACATATAATAAGTACTCGGACTTTGGAATTGATTCAACAGTCTGGAGAATGAATATAAATCAGAATTCAGGAATCCATGTATCAAGTTTAGAAGTTATATTTAAGTTCTGTATAGTTCTGGTGAGTGAGATCTGTATCAAGAAGCTAGAATTTAAAATCGGAATTTTGTTCTGATTTTGAAATCCGAAAATCTGTTTATGGAATATCTCGGACTACAAAACGGAGTATAAAATTTATTGAATTGCATTAACTTTCTCAGAGGAATTGTAGTTGTCTCAACGTAGGTATGAACATTTTTATCAATACTTGGTTGAGGTTTCTTGAAAACTTAATTTATGACTTGTATTTGGAATTTAGAATTGATTTCTCATTCTGTAGATTGAATAGTAATCTGAATTCGGGAATCCGTATATCAAGTTTGGGATCAGTTATTCGAAGGCTGGATGGAAATCGAGTATAGAATAGAATATGAACTCCGAACTGGGTTCTCGAACTCCGGAATTGACTTCACAATCTGGAGAATGAATAATAATCTTATTTCGGGAATCCATGTATCAAGTTTAGAAGTTATATGATAGTCTGTATCTGGAGACTAAAGCCTAGGCCCGGATCGAGAATCTAAACGAAACATCTCTAAACTGAGCCCGTAAGTTTTATTTGGAACCTGCTGATATTAAGACCTGTATCTCCACCATAGTGTCTAGGATATAAATTCTAATTATGGAATCCGAACTTTTTGGAGATTGGAATTTGTATCTGGAATCGGATCTTGAGTATGAAGTGCAAAACCTGATGTAGAGAAGTTGGGAATCAGAATACCTGAATCTAAAACCTTTTTCTTTGAAGTTGAAGTTGAAAATGAAGTCGTAAACATGAATATGAATCAGAAAACCCAAATCCTAATCCGTAATTTGAAATCTGGAAATCAAATCAGCCTGGAGCTGGATCGGGAATCTTTCTAAAATTCACAGTGTTTTAAATTTAAAGTTTAAAATGCGAGCGCGGAATCTGAATTTGGAGTCTAGAATCTTCATTTCTATTGTGAATTCGGCAATTATGAAACTAAAATTTGTATCTGGAATCTAATTATGTGCACAAAACGCGAAATCTGAAGCATTGATTGGGACTCCTGATATCTGAGTCTGAAATTCGTGTATATGAATTCGAAGTCTTGAGTTGGTAATATAAATATTGGAAACAAATCTAAAATTTGTGATCAAGAACCTTGACCAGGACACCGAGTATAAAATCAGGAACCAGAATGGGGAATTTCTGAAACGAAATCTGGAATCAAAATCCAGGAAAATGGAACCAAGGAACTAGATCAGGTTTTGGTAAATGCTGCCTCTTCATTTTTTGTATCGATAAATCGGGCAAATTCACCGAAAATTTCACCCTGACTTTAAACGTTGTATACTCACTTCTTTTCAGAAAGTTTCAGACGTTTTATTTCTATTGTACTTTAGTGGTGCAAAGTTCAGAATCAGAGTGGTATGAAAATCCTATTTTTTCATCGATTTTACCGAATATACTGATTTTCTGAAAATTCTCTAATTTCGGAACGGCTGAGTCGATTTACGATACAAACAAAATATCAGCTAATCATTAAATAAAAACAAAAAAAAAATACAAAAATCAGACAAGCAGTGGAAAGGTAGAGAAAACTTGAATGAAGGTATTCGTCGGAATCAGCATTAAAATGCAAAATATATATTTTTATCAAAAACAAAAAAAAGCACGTATGTTCCAGAAATTTTGATAGTTTATATGAAGAAGTGTGAAATTTCCGAAAATGATGTAAATAGGTTAGATAAATTCGATTGAACCTCGCATTCGAGTAAACGTGATATTTGGAATAATGTCTAGAGTAAATGGAAATCTAAACAGAATCAGACAACACATTCAAACCACATTACAGAACACAGATGAAACAGTATACTTGCAATCTGCAAACCGTAAACCGTAGACCTGCTCGAGATTCCGATGTCAAGTCTCTCTGATTATGAATTTCAGACGCAAATTCAGTGAAACACTTTTTGAAATCGAAGACCGGATGTTCGCATTAGCACGACATTTGTTTGTATTCTTGATGACGATGGCTATTGTTGTGCGTAAAGTTTGGTTCAGGTAGAATCGTAAATGATTAATTCATTGAATTGTTTTTATTGGTCATTCAAGAGAAGAAATTGTGTAAACTCGATTTCAATGCATTCGACCATTTCTTTCTATCGTCTCTTCATATTTGCCGCATACCGAATCACCTTGCTATCACGAAACTCGGTAACAAATAATTTTTCGATGGGAGTAAAAAGGATTCAGCATACAAACACCGATGCGCTAATTGAAGTTAATCACCATCGTATCGATTCGGTCTTTGGAACTCTCTCTCTCTCTCTCTCTCTGATTGACGGTTGAAATTTAAACGGAATCTTCAGAAAAGGGGTTTCATGCACAAAAATGGGTTCAAATGGGATGATTAAATAAAAGCGCAAACATTCCAATTGAGAATATATATCGCCCGGAAAAGATTTAGCTGAGAATTGACGTTTATTGGTTGTTCACCGGGCACAGCTGTAAGTGCACAACTTACGACCAATTTTACAGCAGCATTAATTTCAATTAGCGCAGCAATCCTGCCGGGAACATCCTTTGCTGCTGCTGCTGCTCCACTCCTCACACGGATAGAGCGCAAAGGGCGATGAAATGCGGAGGAAACACTCATCAGAGACGTTTTTAACCTTCTTTAATTAGAGCTCAAGTGGCGCGGCAGCATTCGTCCTTCTGACAAACATGAACACATGCCGCTCCTGTCGCGCTGTCACTGCTGCATTGCTAGGCTAGTGGAGTCGTCTCGCACAGCTGCATATGTTCCATGATTTCATTATCATAGACAGCGGGCCGCAGCTTGTGTGGTGTGAGCCATATATGGGTCACCCATCCTCGCAGCATCCATCACATCGTATCGATCATCCCTGTTGAAATGCGATACACGATTCCGGTGACCGGTGTCCATTTGTGGGGTGCGAATTATGATAATACGTCAATCAGAGTTGTCCGGCCCAACGCACACGCCCAACCTTCGGGGAAGGTTATTAGCATTCGGGCGGTGAGCGGTGTGACGAATTATTGTTATGGCGACAGTCAATCACTGCTCGGACATGGCATTATGATGGTAATTAAAGTTCCATATATCCCTGGGATATTTCGGACACACTCTGCACATCACACCGTATCTGCTGCTGTTCTTGTATTGATTCATCCTGCGAGGGGACGCCCAACGCGCGCCCCGGACGGATCTGTGTCAAACTCGTTTGGACGCAATTTAATTACTATCCCGGCAGACCGACCGTTCATAATTTTATGTTCTCTCAACTGCTGGCTCGCGCCACAACTTGTTTTTATTACCCCCGATGTACACATATATTTTTTATTATTACTTTTGTGCATCGTTCTCGGTTTCGTTCTAGTTTCGACCACACTCATAAACGTCACATTGTAGCCATAATTTTTCTGCACACCAAAGCGCATTCCTTGGGGCGGGTTTTTCCTCCTCGCAACCGGAATTTTTTGTTTCGTTTAGTTCTGCATACGTTTGCACGCATTTGCACGGAAGTTTGAAAAATTGGTATATAATTCAAATGCCCCGCAGAACTAATTCACTTCCTTCCAATGGCAGCAATAAAATTTTATACAATTTTTATTACACGCATGCGATAAGAACTCCACAAATTCGACCGCGATTTCTACGGTCAGTCGGTGAATCACTTAGTACATTGAATAACTTCCGGAGGGCGTCAGTTTCGCTCGTTCTAAGATAGTGCATTGACGTGAAATTGCATCGCTTCCCAGCGTTAGATATTTTGAAGTAAACCTCACGTCCACTGGACTCCGTTTCCGTCTATCATGAGCGGAACTCGAAAGTCTGTGTAACAGACTTAGAGTGTCACCAAAAAGATTTTGTTTGCGGGAAAGGGGTGCTTTGCTGCATCATCGCGAGGTACACGTCTCCCTCTGCTTACTGCAATGCATCTTGCGACATCTTGTGAGGCATCTTGTGAGGCACCTAGCGCAGCGTCATAGGGGAATAAATAGGGGTGGAGTTTGTCTGAATGCTGCGACCTCGTGATTGGTTGCTCAAGTCGCGTCGCGTACCAAACGGTCAATCGAAAGTGCAACGATCGTCGGCCAAACCGGTTGAGGTGATCATCTGGTTTCTATGTGGGTGAGTGCTTGTTCGAATCAAGTTTACCGTACCAAGGTTTCCACGCAAATTTTGCCAAATTAAACCTACGCTTGCGGGCGATCCGAACACCACGTTCGCCCGGAATTGCAACTCAACCGAATCGGCTTAGCACACGACCACGTCACGGCGCGCGAAACGTTTCAATTAGACGGCGTCGCCGTCGTCCGCAGCTGTCCTTCTCGCGCCACAGTCATCATGACTTAAGCGTAAGCTATTTTTAACCCTTATCGATGGACGACGCGCGACGACGACGTCTCGTCGAATGAGATGAAGAGCCGCGACGCGTGATCTAGAACGAAAGCATTGCATCAGGTTCAAGTTCTTGATTTGTTCGGAATCGGTTGTCTAATTTTGCCCCGCTTAACACGACTTCGCGATGAAGGAGTAATGCTGTTGCCATGTGCGAAGGGATTCCGATTAGAGCGAGGCTCACAGCGAGAGAAAACATTCCGTAATCATTCAATCTTTGCTACGATCCATTTTATTTTATACACGAAATACCTCAGATATTCACGACATGGTCGGTTGTGATATTTAATGCTCGAAGGATGACATTTAGATGACACCACTATTGACAAGCTCATTTCATTCATAAAAAGTATTTATCTACGAACGATATTTGTCAGAATCCCATGACAACCTCATGTGATATTCTCAGATTGAGGTGATCTACCTGATTTTAGTTTGTAAATTTCAGAGAAAACTAAATGAAAGAGACTCCCAATCTCGTCTGTTTGTGCAATGAATTCTGTCAAAGAAAAAGTTGATAACATTAAAATAAATAATAGATTATGACTTAATTTCTAATTGGAAACCCTCTTCTGACACGAGGGCTTAGACTAAAATCGTTGATATTCGTTTCCTTCTCAATAAACTTTCACCGCTACAAATGTGTCAAACTTTTTAGTATTGTCCCACCAAATAGAGTTGCGATCGGTCACCACAGTGGCCTTTGTTAATTTTTTTTGCTGCCCGCATGAAACCACCAGCAATTAATAACGGTTAGAGCTGCCACTTCTAGCAGCGCAGCGCGCGATTAGCCTACACAAATTCAATCGAACTTTTTGGAGAACCCCGAAAGCAATTTCCTTAATTGATTCGTATTGGCTGGATCGACGCGATTATACAATCCCCGAAAACGGCACAATAGAGGACCTACAACACAGTAGAAGCAAATAGAAGCAGCAAAAAAAACCACAGCCCAATTTTCAATTCAGCTCACGGCAGCAAAAAGAATAAAAAAAAAAGCAAACCCGGTGAAGCATATGTTCCGACATTTCGGGTGTGCACGCGTTCCCGCAGCCCGTATCTCTGGTTTTATGGCCCATTCTTTCTTCCGACGATGGGAGGGAGCGAAAAAGGACAGAACAGGTTGCGCCCGGTGACGTCATCTGCTCGCAGAATCCGAAGAATTTCCAGAATGAATTTGTTTCCCCAATCCCAGGGGTAGCATTATCTTGTATTATTCTCAGACAGTCTAGGGATCAGAGATCCCGGCCAGACAGACACTGTCCTCCGTTCTGCTAGAAATTATGATGTGCTTTCTTTTCTTCGCTCGCATTAGCAACGGTCAGCTGAAGCCATCGCCTCCTTTCACCCCGCAACGATTCTGGTCGTCGTCGTGTGTGAAATTGCAAAGGTGTGAAATTTTCCGGTGAAATCTTAAATTTATGAGGTCCGAAAATGTGTAGTAGCTTCCACGAAGCGCGCTTCGCGCCGCTTCCAAATTCGATCCGATTCGAGACGGCGATGGCGGAGATGAGTGAAAATCGAATCCAATCGAAGAAGATGATATCACCACCCTTCGCGTACCACACGGATGTGATGGTGGTAAGAGCGGGGAAAATTTGATGTGGATTACGTCAATGAATTTTTCGCTGGAAAGTGATGCACCAGGGTCAGTCACATCTATTTTCGAAGGGTTGAGGCGAGCGTGCGTTAGCAGTTTTGCGCGGAACAAAACACTTGAAAAAAAAAACCAGCAATGGTTGGAGTTTGGTGAATACTGCAAATAATTTATCAGCGTGTCTACTCAATAAATTCAATGAGTTCAAAGCATATGGTGCATCGAATCAACCCTGAGTCTTAAGAGGAAACCTACGGAAACGCAAATTTCTCTGGAAAAATACCCTCAATCGAATATTCATTACTGGGGGTCAAGTCTGGGGAATATTGAGAGTGGAGCACATAACTATATCATTATTCCGAATGAAGGAAAAGAAGAAAAAAAATCAAAACAAAATAGCTATGATGTTCGTGAAATACTCTGATAATAAAAATGATCAATTCAATACTTCATATTCATTTAGTTCATATCGTGTGTTTTGCGATTTTCACAATGAATAAAAACATCGAACAGACCATTGTATTGTTAAATGGATTTGAATGTGTCGAATTCCACGGTACGATCCTGATTTCCCTTTTTTTGTGTAAAACTACACCTAATATTATCAACTATGCTACTATAGATTCAAAATATCTGCAATTGTGTGCTTATGTGTTAATCTTTTACCCGACACACACTCTATACAATTGAACTGTATATAATCTAGGGTGTGCAAATGACCTGTGCAAAGTTTCAGCTCAATCGGACATGATTTAGGGGTGCCTCAAAGCGCTCAAAGTTTCGATTTTTTAATACTCAAAAATCTTCCAAGGGAGGAGTAAAGGAAATTTGGAAAATCGAATTTTTTTTCGATGCCAAATGACTTACAGATGCATGATCTGGTGTTATCTCGAAAAAACATTTTTGACCGAAAATCGACTTTTTGGGACTTGCCTGAATGGCCAAAAAATCAAAACTTTGAATGCTTTGAGGCACCCCTAAATCATGTCCGATTGATGTACAAAAATGTACATGGTCGGTTCTTTGAATTCGATGATTATTTTTTTTTCATACCTTCATTGCCTCTCAGGCTAAGTCCCAAAAGGTCGATTTTCGGTCAAAAAATTTTTTTCGAGATGACACCAGATCTCGACGTTTCATCCATTTTTAAGTCATTTAGCATCGAAAAAAAAATCAATTTTCCAAACTTCCTTCACTCCCTCTTGGAAGATTTTCGAGGATGAAAAAATCAAAACTTTGAGCGCTTTGAGGCACTCCTAAATCATGTCCGATTGAGTTGAAACTTTGCACAGATCATTTTTTTGGGCAAATAAACAAAATGTACATGGTCGGTTTTTGAAATTCGATGATGAAATTTTTTTCCATATGCATCCGTTGCCACCCTAATATAAACAATGTGTCAATTGGATCTTCTTCATCATAATGTTCCGAATCACAAGTCACTGATCGGCACTGAGCATTTTTTGGCACGCGTCTGTGTCTTAAATTGTCCACCGCATTTACCTGATTTGCCATCCTGTGAATTTTCTCTTTTCTCAAACATTGAGACAAAATTGAAAAAAAAACCGTTTTTACGACATCAAGCCATTCGAACGATTTCAACCGAAGCATTCAATGCCATTTCTGAGAAGAAGCATGCATTTGAATCATTATTAATTCGATGTAAAAAGAGTATCTTTGAAAAAACCTTTATTAAAACCTCTTTTTTATTACCAACTCCGCAATTTCATTGAACTACGCCGTGTGTCAACTAAACACTTAAAAAAGCTTAAAAGTCGATTATTTCATTGAACTATTGTTTTTTCATTGAATTAATGAAATAACCGCTCCAGGCTCCAAATTCTTGCATTTAGGGTTTCTACAGAAGAAACTGATTTTTTATACGGCTGTTCTAACTGAATAAACTGAAATATGAATAAACGATGTCAAAAATCTGCCTCAAATTGATAATAATATAACTTAAAATATCATTCAAATTTAACTTCAAGATGGATTCTATTTTCGATTTATCCATTATTTAAATTTTAATTATTATAATAAAAATTGACTTCTCTACTATTATAGGATTAATAATAGGATTTGTTATCAAAAATGTTCATACAGCCATGTTTGAAATCAGCAAATCACTGATTTGAATACATATTACTAGTACTCATATAGAGTATCAGGTTACATAGTTACACAAATATTTGTTTGATAGAGGATCGTATTTGATGAAAAAAAATCGTTCTATGCATATGGTCTAATCTTAGCCATTACACAGTTATCAATCTAATTCACTCTTTGGCTTTGCTTGTCTGTAATTCGTTGTAATTTGAAAACTACGCCATCTATACATCATCCATCCAAATCAGTTAAGTAACATTGTTTAATTTAAAAAGTTTTAAATTAGTTTTTTTTATTGTTTTTTTTTGTTTCTATTTGTCCCGAAAATTCATTATTGAACATGTTTTTTATCAACCAAATTATTCTCCTTAGTTTGCTCTACAAATCGTGCTCTGACAACAACATGCTATCACTGCTTACAGTAGGATTTTTAACATCCTTATATTAGCATTAACCATAACAATAATAACAAACAAGAAAGCTTAACATAATGCTCGTTAGCATTATATGGTAGCACTAAATATACATACAACCGTTATATTAATTCTTATTCTAATTAATGTTTACATGCATTGACAATGTTGACAGCAAGCTCACAAACATTAAAAATGATGTTAAGCCGAATTAGGGCCATTATAGGACTAGAAGTTTATACTTACGGTCACTTGGAATTGCAGCTTCACTGTAATGGTAAACTAGTTTGAACAAATATTGAAGCATATCATAGAAAGATAAAAAAGAAACATAAAGAAGACATAACAGGCTCTTACTAAATGGTTAGAAGGAAGTCAAACATTGGATCAGGTGACATAAAAGCTTCATATTAATATCAAAATGCCAATATAGAACTTCAATGTAGAAAACACTTTTCCATGAAATTGGAATTGAAAAATGAAAATATGCAAATAAATGAATTATATGTTTAAGATAGGGTAGACGCTCTTTCGACCCCCTCACACCTCATAAACCACAAGGGAAGAAAGCATAACAGTCCCAAGTCAAGGCAAAGGTAGAAAACGTCTTGAATATGGCATGAAACCAGCCTATAAAACATCTAATTCCAACGACAATAAGTCACGTTCACAAGTCCCACTCGCTCGAATGTTCTTTTTTCAAAAAAATCGCTGAACATTTAGGGCACTCTCTCCGAGGTGGGGTAAAAAAAATATTCGTATTTATCTTAAATTCTGCAAATTCCTACTTGCCATCGCATGATTTTGCTTTGATGCTTATTAGCTGTAGAAATTCTATTATTTTCAATGAAAATACCGCTTTATTTATGACAAGCGGTTAATGAGAATATTTCTCATTGACATCGATTATGTAGTGGTAAGCGTGACTGATATGCCCCTTTTAATACCACTTTTTTCTGGAAGACGGTACAGGACAATTCATTTTGGTGAAATGAAGCTTCAAATTGAATAGCTGCGAGCCGCTCTTCCAATCAGAAATTAGATTACTTGCTGATCATCAGATTTTGCATCACGAATATACTCGCGAGTAAATACCTACCCTGATTATGAATATTTCTTCTCAAAATCATCGATCGGAACAAGTGAATCCGGATGGAACTAAATCTGGTTAATACGGCAGGTGGTGTTGATATTCCCATTTAAACGATTCCGAATAGATTTCCCCGGAGTTTGTAGCATGCAGTTGAACGCTAACGTGTTGAATAATCACTTTGGCATATCTCTACTCATATAGTAACTCTTTTGCCTACAATACTCGGCTTTAATGCACCATGTGCAACCGATCTTTCCGATGGATTCGCGATGGATTCTTTCGGGTTTTCAAACTTTATTATAATCCTCAATATTAAAATCATTATTTAAAAATGTAAGCCAATCTCTGCACGTTGTTTCTATAATTTGCACATAATTTTTTAGAGTTCATTTATTCAATTGTTCGTGGATGATTCTGGCACATGGTTCTATGGTTAGTTTAGTTAAATTTATTATAATGAACGATTATCGACGTTTAGTTAAGAATTTTCCATTTTTGAGAAGGCATAGATTAAGATATGTGAATCATCAACTCACATACTTTGAAACTATTTTTTTCTTTGTTTCCCATTTTTGAGGCTCGGAACAGGTTCCACACAACATACTCACAGAAATTCCCTCCTTCGAGTCCTACTAAATACGTCCAAATTCATAGATTACTTCAAAAAGTATGGTACGCAGGACGATTGTGTGACTTCCATTTAAAAAATGAAAAAAAAGGATACAGTGGTTCATTTTGTGATTCAGAAAATATAGTTATGAGATAACATCTAGCATTTGATTTGTCCAGTTATTTTGCCGATCGAAGCTTGAAGATATTATGTGATTTAATGCCACAAGACGGGAAAAATCATTTTGACACTGAAAATCCTAAAAATCGAAACCTCGAAAGTAACTGAATATGTACCAGCATTCGTGGGGCCATCGAAAGGAGTGAGCCGTGAAAATGGTTGCCGTGAACATTCGAATGTTGTTTTATTCCAACCAATTCGATGAACGATGAATACAACAAATTAGATGAATACAACAAATTAGAAACAAAACAAAAACATTCGGATATGAATTGTTGAATGTCTTTTTTATTGTACTTTTCGAACAACAAAATGGATAACTTTGTGTAATTTTATTCTCATGTCGTCTCCAAATGCCACTAATTGGTCTATAACGACCATAAACGATATTCGATAGATATTTTCATGATCTTCAATATATGCTGATAGATTCGTATTTCGGACAAATAGATTTATGCATAAATTGTTATCTTATAAGAAATTTCGTAGTGTCTCGATCATTATTTGCGTTTCTTCTACAGAAACGGGGAAATGTTCAAGTTTGAACACCGGTGTAATGAGAGCAAATTTTAGTATTTAGTCATAAACATATCATTTTCTTGAATGGCATCAATGTTCTATGCCAAATAACACGCCCTGAATGTATTTTGAGCAGGGGCGAAGAAATTTCTTTGACGAAAAACCAGGACTGGAATCGAACACAAACATTTATCACATTGAAATCAATTGAGCCCTTTGCTCAATTTCATTATAGCACTTATATCATAGTGACAATTATATAATACGAATATGTACCGAAACTGATTTGACCACACATTTGCACGGAAGACAAACACCGAGGTGAACACCCAAAACAACAAACTTGAAACCGCTATCTAGCAAACACACACAATCATTTACTTCGGAGATAGCAAAAATAAGCAGAAATGCGTCTTATCAGCTTAGCTTAGAACTCTACTACCACTGCTGAACGGTGGTACTTTACCGGAATGCGCTATCTGAGCCTCTGCACATTATCCTAACCGCAAACATGTCGGTTATCATTATTTAGTGCTGGTCTAACTAGAAATACTACACGAAGTGCAATAAAGATTAAATTTCCCCACACGTCTAGGGTCTGGCCCATTCGCATTTGAGTCAATTTCCGGCCGCCAAGAATCACCACCACTTTGGGTTCAGGCCCATACTCCAGCTGCGGACCACATGAGTGCACGCAGACAACGCGCACTATCATTCAATCGCTCAGCTCGTTAATTCCGCCAAATTCCTCGCGAAAGAGGCAATGCACATATTAACTGCTTGACATCATCATATCACCATCATGATGACGATGGTGGTGGCGGCTACTGCTGCAGTGACCTGACACACTGCCGTCCCTCCCGATTGACGTCTACCATGGCGACGAGAGGGTGATTAATCTGTCGGCGCGGCGTAATGTATAAACATATCCTCCCGACGAGTGTACACAATCTAAGCGCGAACTGCGCACACTTGGGTTAGTCCAATGTATCAACAACATTTGAAAGAGGACCGATTGCGTCACGCGGTCAGACCACCTGCTGCGGGGCTCAGGCGAACTTTTTCTCAGACCGAATTCGATCGTATCGATCGAAATTTGAACCACATCATGATCGCATACACCCCGAGATTATGCCATTTCCCGGCACCACTCTAACAGAACAAACAAGGAGAGAAGGCTAATTACCCGATTTCCGCTTTTCGCGTTCCACAATCACCGTCTTCGGTCGCTTGATCCGCAGCGAGCGGCGCCGAATCGAGCGCAGGAATGCCTCCGGCATTCGGGAGAACTTAGGCGCCTCCGGAGGAGCCTTCCGCTCCGGGAGGAAGAAATTTTTCACCGCCAGCATCGTCATCTTCTTCACTGTTTGATATTTTTCTCTATTGACTTGTCGAATATATATATTTATATATATTATCGTTTTATCTCTAAACTACACACTTTATTCACAGCACCGGTAGAGTGAACCCTTGCGCGATTCATACATGGTTTTCTTTGGTATCGGGTTTCTTTCCTCCCGCAGGAGGTTTATCGTTATTTTTCCTTCACAGCTTTCACACTTTGGTCTAGATTATCCTTGCCATATTTTGCTCCCGTTATCAGTAACACTGCGCTTCGCGCCACACTCTTTATGCAATTAAAATTCCATTATCCTTGCGAAAAGTCGGTCACCATCCACAGGCACGAATAATCCAGATCTAACCACATGCAAACACAAACACACCCACACTCCGAGCGACAGAGAAACTGAGAGTGCGAAGGCTTCCGCAATATTTGCACTACCGATAAGAGCGAATCCACCTTCACTCGAATATCGCGAATCGAATGCACCGTATCGCGTCGCGGCGCGCGCTGCTATCCGTTTGCACCGAACGTATGTGAGCGAATACTGTGTCAAACGCGTTCACAGCGGGAGCACGAGCATACTTCCTAACCACTGACTGATAGCGCACCGAATTGCACACTGAACACTGCGGATCGAACGCCGCTCGGTCTCGAAGCACGGACGCCGCTCGGGTAGCTTCGTGTTCGATGTAGTACCGTGTGTGAAGCAAAACAGAGAAAACACGGGCACCCGAATGTGAACCCGAACACATTTTTCGTGTGTGTGGGTAAATTTCCCCTTCACGACGAGACGCAGCAGAAACCCGAACGCTTTTGCTCCGGATGATGATGATGATGACGATGATGATGCTGTACAAGGTGTGAAGCCCATGAGGACCAGCAGGCTAGAAAAATTTTTATTCCGATTGCAGCCTCCCACTCTCTTCCACCGGATTCTTCTTGGGATCGGAGAACTACTTTATGTGTGCGCCCAGTGCGCTTCGGATGCAACTAACCCTTTTTTACCGCTTTGGGAAGACACCGAGAGAGAGAGAGAGGTCACAGAGCAAGAAACTGGTTATCGGTTATGGAGATATGCATATGGACCGACGGTCGCAGCGCAGAGCCATTGAATTAGGAAGTTTATTTTAGGCTTTCAAGTACCCTCTCCTCACTTCCACCCACTCCCCAATCGAACCACGAACTCGTCGCTGACTCATCCATACATATGCTTCCTCCGACCACTTTGGGTATCGTGGGAAGAAAAGAACAAGAACCCAAAACTGATAGAGCCGGAATGCCCACGCGGTGGGAGAAAACTGTGAGATGATGGTTCACAGCTTTAACCTTTTTTTCCAGGTGCCGGATGGTGGCGGTGGTGATGGCGGAGGTGGCCAGTGGTCGCTCGAGTTGGAACAGCGGCAGCAGCAACGGCGCGAGGTTATGTGTGGGTGGATGATGATGTTGGCTCCGGCCAGTCCCGATATGGTAATTGGATTTCGGTGTATCGGGTGGTTTTGTGGAGACCGCGCTGCGACGCGCGATGTGGCGGTGCCGTTTTGGGGACATTCTTCTTTCTTGCATTGTGTTTTGCGCGTTTTTGGGAATCACATCCCCGAAGAGCAATTCAAGACAATTACTATTCAAAGTGGAGTCATTGCGCAGTGGCTTCTAAAAAAAATAAAGCGCACAAATACAGTCCTGTTCTGAACGAACAAAAGTAAATTTCAATTCATTGTATTATTATTATCAAACTCATGGAATGGAGGTACCCAATTCTGTTTGAGACTTTTTCTATATGATAGCGATAATCATTTTCTGTTATAATGTCATTTTATTGGCCAGAGACTATTTTTAATTAGAAGGTTTGTTGAAGATACTACGAGGACTATTTATTTAAAAAATTATAAAAATGAAATTTCTCGTCTATTCGAATTGCAATCTTCAGCGAAGTTATAGAACCTATCATTATTAAAATATGAAACACACATTCAAAGAATTTACACGAAATTTAAATTTATTTTTTATTGTTTTATTGTCAACAAATCAACAAATCAACAAATCAACAAATCAACAAATCAACAAATCAACAAATCAACAAATCAACAAATCAACAAATCAACAAATCAACAAATCAACAAATCAACAAATCAACAAATCAACAAATCAACAAATCAACAAATCAACAAATCAACAAATCAACAAATCAACAAATCAACAAATCAACAAATCAACAAATCAACAAATCAACAAATCAACAAATCAACAAATCAACAAATCAACAAATCAACAAATCAACAAATCAACAAATCAACAAATCAACAAATCAACAAATCAACAAATCAACAAATCAACAAATCAACAAATCAACAAATCAACAAATCAACAAATCAACAAATCAACAAATCAACAAATCAACAAATCAACAAATCAACAAATCAACAAATCAACAAATCAACAAATCAACAAATCAACAAATCAACAAATCAACAAATCAACAAATCAACAAATCAACAAATCAACAAATCAACAAATCAACAAATCAACAAATCAACAAATCAACAAATCAACAAATCAACAAATCAACAAATCAACAAATCAACAAATCAACAAATCAACAAATCAACAAATCAACAAATCAACAAATCAACAAATCAACAAATCAACAAACCAACAAATCAACAAATCAACAAATCTGAATAAAAAATCCCTAAAATCCTAAAATCCTAAAATCCTAAAATCCTAAAATCCTAAAATCCTAAAATCCTAAAATCCTAAAATCCTAAAATCCTAAAATCCTAAAATCCTAAAATCCTAAAATCCTAAAATCCTAAAATCCTACAATCCAAAAATCCAAAAATCCAAAAATCCAAAAATCCAAAAATCCAAAAATCCAAAAATCCAAAAATCCAAAAATCCAAAAATCCAAAAATCCAAAAATCCAAAAATCCAAAAATCCAAAAGTCCTAAAATCCTAAAATCCTAAAATCCTAAAATCCTAAAATCCTAAAATCCTAAAATCCTAAAATCCTAAAATCCTAAAATCCTAAAATCCTAAAATCCTAAAATCCTAAAATCCTAAAATCCTAAAATCCTAAAATCCTAAAATCCTAAAATCCTAAAATCCTAAAATCCTAAAATCCTAAAATCCTAAAATCCTAAAATCCTAAAATCCTAAAATCCTAAAATCCTAAAATCCTAAAATCCTAAAATCCTAAAATCATAAAATCATAACATCTTAAAATATCGCCATTATAACATGAAATTATTTTCAGACACAATACAATCACTCGCAAAAAGCATGTTTCTCCGTTCTACGGAATATATGTTTGATACAGAAAATTCAATAAAATAAATACAGCCCATTCCTAATTCGAGTTTTGCGCTGATCAGCACAATTGGCGACCCATTTTTATATATGTTTATGTATATAGGGAGGGATGTCAAACTATCACAGAAACCTAAAACAGAGGTTGGAGAGTGAAGAGTGGAGAGGAGTGTCGAATCACTATAGAAAGAAATTTGGCTCCATTTGCTCGATTAGTTCTTGAATTATGCAGAAATTTGTGTCTCATTTGTATGGCAGCCGCCCCATAGAGAGAGGGGAGGAGTGTCGAATCACCATAGAAATATTTCTTGACCCTTAAAACCTCCACTTGCCAAATTTGGCTTCATATGCTTGATTAGTTCTCGAGTAATGCAGAAATTTGTGTTTCATTTCAATGGTAAAAAAATAAGAATTCAAAAAATCAAAAATTCATACATTCAAAAATTTATAACAAAAATTTATCAACAAAAAATGAAAAAAAACCTAAATTCTTAAAACGCTAAAATTTTAAAATCCAAAAGCCTAATATCCTAAAATCCAAAAATCCAAAATAAAAACAAAAACTCATTCGCGGTATTTGATTTTTTTTAAAAATATTTGCATTGTCGCGAGTATGGCGGCATTCGTTCGCTAAGGGTTAAAAACTGGTGGAGCTTAAATCGCAATATTTCCTCTCTTTAAATTATCCGTAGAACAAATGTATCAGTTACTCGTCATTGAAGGCATGGATTAGTAAGCACACAGATCGGCATAACAAAAGCATGGAAAGGTGGGAATGTTTACAATTTTCTTTAATTTAAACCGTTAAACAAATTTTAAAAAAATTCGATTCGATTGATGTGCAAATCATCAGAAATTCGTTCACAGCGAAAATTAACGTTATCGTTATCTCGTTGAAACGTTACTTGTTATTTTATTAGGTATCCTCACTGAATTTGCGATTCTCTTTTTAAACTATTGAAAACGTTTTTACTATAACTTTGTCAATGAATTGAATGAGAAGTAAGTAACTATTGGAAAATATCTAACAGCATTTCTATAACCTCCTTGAAAGTTAATTCAAGCAGCACAATATCCCATTACCGCGAAGATATGATGCTGAGTTTCTGACAGTGCACAACAAGCTCTATGTAGTTTTAGAGGAGTGTTAGGTAACCCCTGTTTAGAATCCCTTTTGAGTGTGAAAGTGGTTCATATTTGTTGAAAAAAGTTGAAGGATTGTGCCCGAGACACGACCGTATAGTTGACGTAGGACTACGTAAAGATATTTGTTGCATGATGATCTTGATTATATTGGAACAACATAAGCCGCAATCGATTACTTGCAGCAACGGTCTTGTTGTTACGGAATTTATCCTACCTTTGGGGAGCTCTTTTATATATTCTCGTTTGGGTACACGAGCCCACGCAGCTGGTTAGAATTGTGAATGATTTCTTCATTGATTTTCTTTATTATAGAGGCTTTAAACCACAAAGATCATTCGCCTCTAGCGCTATTAAAATTCATGCCATGTATAACATATTGCGTTTGATCGTATTGATTCAAGTAGTGGAAAATTTGGATGCACTGCCAATTGTGAGAAAACTACAATTTACGCTTTGAAATAAATCTTATCGTAATGGCTCAGGAACGTGAGAGCGTGAAACATGAATGTTAATTTGTACTTCAAATATATTCCAGGGAGACGTAATCTTACGTCATAAGTTCTTATCCGCAAAATCAATTCTAAGTCATCACAGATTTCTCGAGTCTTTTGCACGTGCATTTTAAAATGGTTGTTCAGTTGTATGGGACTACAATTAAGAAACCACCATTTAGTTCCATGTCTTACAGTCGAAAATCGATACAGCAATGAAGTTCAACTCTGTTCAAGTCTAAAAATAAATACCGTAAATAGGCAATACGAAATACCTTTAAACATCGCACATTGTCAACAAAACCATGCTTCGACTCGAATATATATGTCTCTCCTCAATTTTCAACCAACGCTGCTAATTAACATTCATCGCGAACGTCCGACAAAATCATCAACTAAATCAATCACAGGCTGTCGAACGGCGATGCATCGCGCAACCAAAATGAGCCCGAGAGTCCCCCAACTCGCGGGACAGAAATGGTCATTATTTTGCCCCAGACCAAAAACAAATTTATATATTATATAAAAATATAATATCGTTTTACTTAGAGTCGCCTCTCTCAGAGTGCCACTAACTTACTTTGTAAAGCGATCGTTTATAAGTCAATGGAAATAACAACAAGTCATAACTCTTGACCATAACCCAAAGACCCCAACGGCGAACGGTATGCATAAATCAGCAAATCTGCTCCACTCGGAGGTAAACAAACAAAAAAATCGAAAATTTTGTAGGATCACAGATTTTTGTTTTGCCGATTTGTTTTCGAATGCGGTTTCTCGGGTCGTTTGTTTTGCTCCTAACGTTTTCTCGGTATGCAAATTTTTTCGAAAGGTTCATTGCCGTTGTGGCCGGGTCCGTTTTAACGAGTGATCTACTTTTGTCTTAACGGATACGGGTGTGTGTGTGTGTCAGTATTCCAGTACATATGAGATTATTGGGGATTCTCGCCGAGTGATGATTGAAGGTTTCCTGCTGCGCACAGTTTCCATTATCTACGACGAGTGACCCCTTCCTGCATTGCGAGCGGACAGACCGAACGGAACCGTCATAAGCAGCAAAGAAGCGCCGCCAATAGGACGGTATCTTCAATGAAGGGAATGTAGGAGAACTGAAAGAAGAAAAAAAAACGAAGGAAGGGAAACGGATTGCATGCCTGGCGAAAAAGCCATAATCGACAGAACTGTATATGGAAGTATTTTTTCTCTTACGAGCGTAAGCAACAATTGGAATGCAGAAGCAATATATGAAAAATCGAATGAACGGATGCTTCACTAGTATTACGTAAAGATCCGCTGAGAGGTGTGCGGTAAAACAAACGCGATCCCACGATTTGATAATGGGGGCGAGAGCGCACATACCTATCTATTTGCTAGAGCAAGCAGCATCGATCCACCGTATCATACATTTCACTTTGGAAGAGGAAGTAACAGATAGATACGATGTTGAAAGCGCTATATGCTAGGGAAACAATCCCAAAAAATCAACCACAGAAAAATAGCGTGACTACCGCTGATCTTTGCAGCGAAACCAGTCTGTTTTGTTTATAAAGATTTCATAATGTTTATTACGTATCCATTACACAACATAATTATGTTGTGCTGAAACTGCATAACAAATGGATCCTTCACTACGCAACGATCCCGCAACCTTCGATAGCTCAGTTGGTAGAGCGGTGGACTGTAGAGGCAAATGTAGCGTTACAAAGGCGCACCAGTAATCCATAGGTCGCTGGTTCAAATCCGGCTCGAAGGAGGCTTTTTTACTTTTGACTGTGACTCTTTTTTTCAATAGGTGAAAAATCCCGACCAACCCAGATATCTTCGAAAAATTACCGAACAACACAAGTATTTATGTTTGTATTGACTCACGGTTCGAACACGTGAAATGTAAAAATTTTAAACTAATTGTTAGAGTCTAATTCTTCAACATATAGCCCAAATAAGGAATCCACATAAGAATTTTCAAATATAGATGTTTCAAAAACTTTCCAACTGAAACATTTCGATTTTTTTTTTGAAAAAAAACCTTTGTATTTCACTTAGAACGTCTTTTGAACAAAAGTTACTGATTTTCAAGCCTTCGATAGCTCAGTTGGTAGAGCGGTGGACTGTAGCGGCAACACAATGATAAGTAGCAGAAATCCATAGGTCGCTGGTTCAAATCCGGCTCGAAGGATAATCGATTATTTTTTCTACTGTCTCTTAATTATTACGTGCATTATTAGTAGCCTAGTAGTGGTATGACAATCTACGAGTGATGTTTGCTACTTCTTGATTCAAAAACATGTTTCAATAGTTGAAAAACTGATTTAAAAACAAACTTTTGAAATTACAACAATCTATAAATACATACAATCCATGCCAAACCGATATAGTAGGTTTCAGATTCTCGTGAAAATTGGTGGCTTTGTTCCTTATCGCAAAATATTAGACCCGTATTTTTTCTCGTTAGGGTGACCATTTCGATTTTAGGATGGTTCTAAAAATTATTTTTTTCTGTTTTTTCCAAAAATAACATGTTTCAAAAATTCATAACCTTTGAACTACTAGACCGATTCAGATGATCGCTTTATCAAATCAAATGGTGTTTTTTTTAAATTCTACAAAAAACGCCAGGTACAACTAGAGTCCAATTTCTTCGCAGGTGTAATACTTTCTCAAGGAAGACCTGCTCATTTTATTCATTTTAATATGTTATGTTATCGGTTAGCTTAGAAAAATCATAACTCAAAAACGAAAAAGAATACATCTTTAATTTCAGGATTTTAAGCGATTTTTAGGCACCCTAATGAAAAAATAAATATAAATACGGGTCTAATATTTTCCGATGAGGAACAAAAACACAAATTTTCACGGACGTGAACAAATTTCCCACTCAGAATGCATTCTCAGAACATGTACGAAAGAAGCATATAACAGAGCTTGTATTGACGGGCATAAGAAACATATTAGATGGGCTATGCCGGTTTGGTTTTCATATCGTTAGGTGGAGAGTGCTTGTGTATAATTGCATTGTTGATTTTATGCGTTTTCAAAGATAGCTAATAGTGATGGTGCAACGAATACAGAATCGCATGTGGCTACAGTTACAGGTGTCTAGAAGAAGCGATACAAATTAACAATGAGAACCAGGGCTAGTTATTTTCGAAGCTAATAAATGAGATTGAATTTCATACATACACCTCTCACATCCACTACACTAATTTTCGGTGAATTTAATTTCAGTGTATCGCGGTGAAGTGGAAACAAAATATTTTCAACGCATACTGAGACATTAATTCTTCTGTTTCGTTTCTTTCCTCTTTCGTTCTCTTACAAGTATATAAGTAGAAGCTTTCACTGACGATTGAAACTGCTTGAACGGGTTATATTTATTTTCATTTCGCATGTTAAAGGACGTTTGCTGCTTTCAATCGTAAGTTTTATTTTAACAAAATGGATCGTCGCGGACAGTGTTCAAAATTCTTCAATCACTTGTAAATAACATGTTTCTCCGTTATTTGGAATACATGTTTGATACAGAAAATATAATAAAATGAAAAACAGCTCAAATCGTACTATTCCTTTTTCGAAATATTTCTATGATGGGTTGTCACTCCTCATCCCATCTCTAAGGGAGTGGGTGCCATACAAATGAGACACAAATTTCTGTATAGCTCGAGAACTATCAAGCAAAAGGAGCCAATCTTGGCATGTGAGAGTTTTTGGGTACGAGAAATGTTTTTTTTATGGTTTGACATACCTACCTCCTCTGCATAACTTCTGCATAACTCGAGAACTAATAGAGCAAATGGAACGAAAATTGGAATGTGAACATTTAATAGTGTAAGAAATGTTTCTATGATGGTTTGACACCCCTCCCCCCTCTGGAAGGATAAGGAGAGTCCCATAAAAATATTGCTCAATCATATTAACAGCTTAACATGACAATTTGAAATATTTGGAAAACTCTGAAGGAAAATAAGAAAATTCGACAAATCGAACTCCCAAATGTTCTACAATAACATCGTGATAAGCGTTTTTGGCCCTTTGATGTTTGCGCTAATAAAATTGATCTGTGTTCGAAAGTGGAAATGGATTTTCAGGTGGAAATACCCTATGTCTTTTTACTATGTAAATAAAAATGAATCGCCAAATGTGTTGATAAGCGCAAAACTCGAGAAAGGAATAGTCCGATTTGAGCGGTCCTTCATTTTATTTTTTTTTTGTATCAAACATGTATTCCATGTTACGGAGAAACATGTTATTTACAAGTACACTGGACTCTTTTTTTATGCGTTTTTTGCGTGATTTTTTTTACGCGATTCGCTCAAAATCAAGCGATTTTTTTATGCGAATTTCTTGAAATTACGCAATTTTTTTATACGATTTGCTCAAAATTACACGGTTTTTGACTAGGTCTGGAAATTTTCACGCAGAAATACGAGCGCACGCACATAAACAAACGCGTGCACGCAATCGCGCAAACATGCACAAACACGGGCACACACAAATAGGCGCACACAAACGCGCACACTCACGAAAATACACGCGCACACGCTTGCACACAGGCGCACAAACGCGCACGCACCTGTCCACATTCGCACAAACGCGCACACACGTTCACAAACACGCACACACACGCACACATGCACGCACGCAAAAAAAACTTGTTGGTTTCAAGCATCCGAATGATCCATTTGAATCCGAAATAAAATTATATCCGGAAATTCGGCGGCCTATTTTTAAATCTCTATCTGAATTATTGATTCAGAGCCAATATATATCATTTTACTAGAAACCGAATTGTATTCCAATTTCTTGAATTCTGAAGTCCTAAATAAGTAAATAACTCCGAAATCTGAAATGCGTAATAATTAAAGAACTAGAAAATATGAATCAGAACTGAAATCCGAGTACGGTAGCAGGAATGTGAATCGAAGAAATACGTTCCCAATCAATTTTCAACATGTATATTCAGGCATCTAGAATCTTAAGTCTTCAAATCTGGAAATCTGGAATCAGGAGTCTAAAATCTAAATTCTGGAATCAGGAATCTTGAATCTGGAATCTGAAGCCTGGAATCTGGAATATAGAATTTAGAATCTGAATTATGGAATCAGGAATCTGGGATTTGGAATTTGGAATCTTCAATCTGAAGTCTAAAATCTAAATTCTGGAATCTGGAATCTGGAGACTAAACATATACTTTGAAACATGCACCCAGAACTAGTATTTACAATCTGGATAGAATTTGAACCAGATTTTGAAATAAATCAGAGTATGAAATCTGAATCTGTCGTCAAGAATCCGAATAAAGTATTTTGAACCTCATATAATTCGAATCGAAGGAAACCCAAATTTTGAAATATAAACCTATAATTTGACACTGGAATGTACATCCAAATCTAGACTCCAAAGTATTGCTTTTGGTAATTTATACTGGAATATAGAACATGTTTCTTGAATTAGTATCTGCTATCTGGATGTAATCTGAAATTGAAACCTAATGTGTAATTAGAAATTAATCTTTCCAAGCGAAAATGAAATCTGAGAACGAAAAGGAACTATTCAGATTCAGGATCTATAGCCTCAAGTAATTTACGAAACAAATTTGGATTCTGAACTCATGGATCCATATTTTGGATCTGAATCTGAAATAGGAAATTGGAAGCTACAATTTAAAATCTTCCTAGAATGTGAGTCTGAAAATGTATGGTGATTTTGACGTTGGACTACGTCTTTCAGCAAGAGTGCCAAATCAGAATACAGGTCAAGTTATCATGAACAAAATTCAACGTTAATAACTATTGTTGCTTGATGATATGCATACCAATCGAATCAACAATCCTCAAAGATAGCGGCAGAGAACTGACAGTTTTTTCACAGCAAAGGCACCATTCATCGGCCTTCTTTCGTATTCTTTCCCCGCTTGTGGATATGATGGTGCAAGATGTTTTGGCACGATCTGCTCCGTAATGGTATTGGTATATTAAAATTGTACCTCGCCGCTACATTTGGTGGTTTTTCGTTAGAAATACGTTGATCACTGGGTGTTAAACGAACATGTTGAATGCAGCCACAAAATACGAACGAAATAATCTTTATCTTATCTTCTAAAATTCGACCGATCCGCACGGAAGCAGAGCTAGAACTGAACGCGAAGATTTGCGTTTTTTAGAAGAGTGTGTTTTGTGAGATCCAAAAAAAAAAATTAGTGGGTTATATCTATGATATAACCGCAAGGTTCACGTGGAACTACCTTAGCTTAGCAATCATTCGTTTGTATTGATTAAAGTCTTGATTGAATGAAACAGTTTCCAAATTCAATTGAGTTCAATATATTTGCTCTGTGAGTGAAAAAAATGAACAAATGCCGTGTAAAGTCAATTAATTTATTGTGATTGATTGTTCTTCGTTACAAGTAAATTTAATGACGGACCTTTTACGTTTGGTATGATGACTAGAACAAAATATATGTACGGAAGAATTACCAAACGTTTGATGAACCAGCCTAAGGCTGAAAATCTTTCCAATAAAGACAAAAAAAATAAATTATCAAACGATTATTTTATTTTACATTTCCCTCTGAAGTTTACATCCCAAAAGTGTACATACTTCTCGAATCTCGAATTTGCTTGAAACTGGGAAGTTCATTCGCTTCTAGTGGCTGCACGATTTTCCCAGGTTCCTAAGTTTAGAAGATCATGTTAGGACAGACATATTCCACTCTGCACAAAGGCAAGCGAGGACAAAAGTACTCGCAGTTTGCATTTATTTGCAGAGCCGATTTCCCCAGAAACCACGGTTTTGAAGTCTGTGTTAGGGAAACACATTTCAATCGGAACAAAAATACCCCCGATTTGTATGAATTCGCAATGCCGATTTCCCCACGCTTCATGTATTTGAAGTCTGTGTTAGGGAAACACATTCCAGTCGGAACAAAAATACCCCCGACTTGCATGAATTTGAAATACCGATTTCTCCAGGCACCTTGGTTTAGAAATCTCTATTAGGGAACACATTTCGGTGGGAACAAAAGCTCCCCCTACTTTCGTAGGTTCTTTTTCTTCTTTTTGGCTTTAAGAGGGTTTAAACTTTTCAGTTCACTCGCCTCTAGGCTCTTTCGTGTGCTTGCAATGCCGATTTCGCTGCTTGGTTTTAAAGTCTGTGTTAGGGAACATTTTTCGATGAGAACAAAAGTCCCCCTACTTTCATGTATTTGCAATGCCGATTTCCCCAAGGCTGCTTGGTTTTGATGGCTGTGTTAGGGAAACCGTAAATCGGGCCAATCAAAACGATGCAGTTAGGGCGTTTAGATAACGCCTAATATTTTACAGTTATTCAATTGTTTATCTAATGAAAAACAACATTTTGTTAGTTGCGATAGATGCGTAGAAATATTCCCTATCAAGTGATGCAAACATCTCTCCTATCCAGTACGAAATGTTCGAGCTATAAGCATTCGAAATCTTTCATTTTTTCCTGCATGTTCTGTGTTTAGGTTTTCATTTTACCCTCCATATATTCCGGGTAGACGTAGTCCCACGTCAAAAATGTATCAGTAGAAACTTATTTTGAGTTTTAACTCTAACCCCAGATACTTTGCTATTGATAATAAATTATGTTTTGCGTGTTAAAAGACATTACTTAAAAGTCTACAATATTTTGGTCGAAGGAGTAAATGCAGGAAACGGTTTGAGTTTTCCATTAGAAATGTCTAAAAAATTGTGAGGGGTTGTATCTAGGACACGACCGCACATTTTCGACGTACAACTACGCAATTATATTATGCAATCCACTTGTTTACCACTTCGAATATTGTTTTAGAATGCATCAAAATTTTGGAGAGATCGGCATTGCAAATACATGAAAGTCGGGGGTATTTTTGTTCCGACTGAAATGTGTTTCCCTAACACAGACTTTAGAACCAAGATGTCTGAGGAAATTGGCATTACAAATTCATGCAAGTCGGGGGCATTTTTGTTCCGACTGAAATGTTTTTGCCTAACACAGACTTCAAAACCAAGATGTCAGGGGAATACGGCTGTGCAAATAAATGCAAACTGTGAGTACTTTTGTACTCGCTTGCCTTTGTGCAAACTAGAATATGATTCCTTAACACGGTCTTCCGGGGGTACTTCTGCACTCGTATGTTTTTTTTTTGC
Source organism: Toxorhynchites rutilus septentrionalis (assembly GCF_029784135.1). Classification (NCBI taxonomy): domain Eukaryota; kingdom Metazoa; phylum Arthropoda; class Insecta; order Diptera; family Culicidae; genus Toxorhynchites; species Toxorhynchites rutilus. Next base: position 67,754,128 of record NC_073746.1, on the reverse strand, counting down.
ACTCCGAAAAGTGTTTTCCTAACACGGATTACAAAAGCGGGTACGAATACCACGCTTTGGCTCGCTTATTCAAGCTTGCATTGCAGGATATGCCTTCATATCTTCTGCTCTCTGAATTACTAAGCATACCATTTGATGATAAGGCAAGATGTTGATAACCAATAGCTGCAATGACGCCTATTGATTAAACAATATGCGTTCGACGTACATGTCAAAATCGAAACTTAGTGCCTGAAGTTTATCAAATCAGGCAAATTCGCGATTCGAGAAGTACATACACTTGAGAGATGCAAACATCAGAAGGAAACGTAAAATAAAATAATCATTTGATAATTCTTCCGTTCACATATTTTGTCCTCGGCATCATACGAAATGTAACAGGACTCACTAAATTTACTTGTAACGAAGAACATAATCTATCACAACGCATGAATTGACCTTATATATAATTATACAATCTTTTTACTCACAAAGCAAATATATTTAATTCAATTGAATTCGGGAATTGTTTCATTCAACCAAAAATTTAATTAATGCAAACAAATGATTGCTACGCTATGGTAGTCCCACGTCAACCTTGCGGTTATATCATAGATGTAACCCACTCATTTTTTTACGTTTGATATGATGTCTAGGACTACCAAAATATGTGGATGGATGAATTGCCAAACGATCATTGTATTTTACATTTTACTCTGAAATTATTGCACATCTCATGTTCACGTAGCTCTCGAACCGCGGAAGTTCATTCACCTCTAATATCTGACATGACGATTTTCCCGGGCTTCTCAGTTTAAAAGTACGTTTTAGGAAAACATATTCCGATCTGCACAACGACAAGCGAGTACAAAAGTACTCAACACCAAAAAACACCCCCGACTTGCATGTATTTGCAAAGCGGATTCCCCAGGCGCATTAATTTTGAAGTCCGTGTCAGGGAAACACAGCTCAGTGGAAAGAAATACCCCCGACTTGTATGTTTTGACAAAGCTGATTGCCATACAAATGAAACACAAATTTCTGCATTACTCGAGAATTAATGCCATACTGCCATACAAATGAAACACAAATTTCTGCCTAACTCGAAAACTGATCAAGCAAATGGAGCCGAATTTGGCATGTGGAGATTTTAGGGAGCAATAAATGTTTTTTTTCGTTGGTTTGACACAGGATGCTGAACAACTCGAGAACTAATGAAACAAATGGAATTGAACTTATCATATAGAGGTTTTAGGGATCTATAAACGTTTCTATGGTGGTTCGACACTCCTCCCTCCTCTCTAAGGGGAGGCTACCATACATATGAAACACAAATATCTGCATAACTCAAAAACTAATCAATCAAATGGAGCAAAATTTGGCATGTGAAGGTTTCTGAAAATGAGAAATGTTCCTATGATGGTATGACACCCCTCTCTCCTATGAAATGGAGAGGGGGTCCCGTAAAAATAATACACATATTTCAACCAAACATTCCAACCAAACATGACAATGGAAAATTTTTTTAATGTGATAAAACACACTAAAATTGAATCAGAAATGTCTGTATTTTTGAGTTTTTACCAACTTTTTTTAGAAAAAATACTAGCCCAGAAACAAAATGACTTGAAAATTTCAGTCAAAAATAAAATAATATCATAATTAATTTTTAACAAATACACTAAAAAAAATAATTTATGATTCATTTTTCCCAACAACTTATTTTCATTTAATTTTGAAAAAAAATATGTGAATAGCTCATATAATAACCAACAAGTCACCAACATCGCAAGAAGGACTCTTTCACAGGAAAAGAATCGACAACAACTATTTAATGTTTTCTTTGAAAAATTACTACTATAGTTTGACTCGTGATTTGTTGGGTGTAAATTCTAGCGATTGACATGCTCCGCAAACATTTCCCTATATGTCAAAGAATTTACACACAAAAATGGGTTGGGTTGTATTTTTTGTTCCAAATAAAACGGGAAAAAGTTGTTGTTTGGAAAACATTTTTCCAGTAGAAATGCTCATCTTTCGATGAAAGGATGACTTGTTGGTAATCGTGTGGATTATTCGTACATTTTTTTGAGAATTTCGAAAGAATTGGTTTTAAGAAAAAAAATTGGAAAAAAATAATTTATTTTTTTTTCAGCGAAAATTTTCTGAGATGGTGCTACTAATGGCTAAACGAGTTCGCATGAAATTCGTTAGCAATTAAACCCTTGGGTTTCAACTGAAATCATGTATATTGGGCGCCACTTAAACTGAATCCGAGAGATGTCGAAAGGCGATTTTGCATGGCTAAAATGCTGGCGGAGCATCATTAAAACGAGTAGTTTTTGCACCAAATTGAAACTAACAAAAAAAAATGGAATCATTACCACAATCGAAAATGCCGAATATAAAATAAATATCAATATAAATTTTATGTCTGGTGGAAAAGAAAGGTACCATCTGTTATGTGATCTGAAATCGGACAATGCTATCGCGAGGGGGATCTATAAAATGCATCTTGACGTTAGGCTGTAATTTTTCATCGTGAAAACGCTCGAGCACATGAGTTATATGGTAGAATTAAATAGTATTTTTTTTGCATAAATTGTCAGAAAAATGGGAAAATTTATGATAAACAATGAAAAAAATTTGGAATGTCATTTGTCTAAATCATTTTTTAACAAAATAATGCTGAATAATGCTTCAAATATTGAATTATTTTTTGGAAGTTCGCTTCCAAAACTTCTATTTGTGACATTTCACAAGTGATGATAGTGAGAGTGAAAAAAAGCACAATTTCGATAATATTTATATTCAATTATATTTTTGGTTTCAACAAAAAGGTGGATTAGGCAAGAAATTAATCTCTCGTTTTGGACCGATCAATAGCTAGCAAAATCAAGTGTTTCAACACGTAACGCGTTTTGTGGGTTAACCCGAAGTCTCTCATTTTTAATTATTGAGACTTTTGAAGACATAATTAAATGGGTTATTGACGTCGAAATATTTTGAAAAGTGGTGCGAAATTGGACCGAAAACTACATGAAATTATTTTTTAAAATTAAATGACAAACAACAGTTTATCGGTAAAACTAAACTCTTATGCTCTAATATAAATCGGAAAACGAAACTCTTCAAAAATCAACTTTTACAACAACTTGCGCAGGAGATACTATGTTGAGGAGATGACGTTTCTAAGGAACATTTGTAACGTTGAGTGAAATAAACAATTTGTTCGTGTAAGTCAGGGAAAACACGCTGTTCTTCCGATAGCCGTGATTTATTTGGTAATCAGCTTCAAGCTAAAAATACCTGAATTAGTTTCACAAAATATGGTATAAGAATAACACATACATTACAGTGTGCCTGTGTATCTTATACAATGGACACGCGTTGAATATAACCCTAACGGTAACAGTGGTTCGCTGGGTAATTATAGAAAATATAATATACTTCAAGCATAAATAAATAATTCATTTTTCTAACCTGCACTAACTAGTACCTCTTTTGGTGTAGAAACCTGAGTGTACTTGGCTTTTAGTGTGAAAACAAACTATATATAATAGTAATCAAAGGGAAATTCAATAAGTTTAATAGAACACGTTCTTCTCTTCTGAGCACTTGCTAAACCTTCTATTGTTCATTTGGAGTTTGACGGTATGTACTGCTTGGCGCTGTTGGTAGACGTGCTTCTAGTTGCAGATAGGGTCGTCAGTGAAAGTGCCCCTGCAGCAACATCCCCCCTCCCGTAAAGATCAGTTGCAGACTCAGCTTTACCATTACTTTTTACGTCCAATACCGCCAGCTTTGACACTGGCCGGCGGAATATGCCTCCTGCTGTTTGCACCACAGCTTGTCGTATGCGCCCATCTTGACCGACGATCACCTGCAAGATTCGTCCCCTGGTCCAGCCGTTTCTTCTGTTCTCGTCTATGATGATGACTAAGTTACCAGGTTCAATTGCTTTGGTATCTCCAAACCACTTGGTTCGTCTAGTAAGAGTCGGTAGATACTCTCGCACCCATCGAGACCAGAAGTGATTTAGATTCTGCTGAATCAGATCCCAGGAGTTGCGAGCCGTTTTTGCTGCATCCAACATGAGAACAGATGGTTGTTTGATACCACTACTGCTGCCTAGCAGAAAATGGTTCGGCGTCAAAGCTTCCTGCTCTGCTGAATCTAACGGCAGGTAAGTGAGTGGCCTGCTATTCACGAGAGATTCTGCTTCAATCACGAGTGTTTGGAGACCTTCATCACTTAGCTTTTTGTTTTGAGAGAAACCAGCCATCGCCACCTTAATCGATCGCACCAAACGCTCCCAGCTACCACCCATACTGGGGGCTGACGGTGGGATGAACACCCACTTTGTGTATGCATTCGTGAATGTTGATGCTGCTTCCGTTTCAATTCGTTCGATTTGCCCTTTCAGCACATTGTTCGCCCCGCAGAAGTTTCGACCATTATCGGAATGGATTTCGAGTGGCGCCCCCCGTCGACACACAAACCGACGTATTGCTTCGATGCACGACTCCGTAGAAAGATCATACGCCACTTCTACGTGTACCGCCCTGATAGTAAGACACGTGAACAAAGCAACGTACCTTTTAGCAGTTGATCGTAACACTTTCACTTGTATTGGACCGAAGTAGTCTAATCCGGTATAGCTGAAAGGTCGGATGAAAGGTGAGAGCCGTGCGATGGGTAGTGGCGCCATCTTCGGTGTAGTTGGGTGTGCTTTATACACTTTACACCACTGACAATGTCGTGCCACTTTTCTTGTGAGTACGCGTAGCTGCGGTATGTAATATTGTTGCCTTACTTCGTTGACAATGGTTTCGGAATTAGCATGAAGATATTTTCGATGGTAATCGTCGATGATTAGGAAGGACACCCGATGTGTCTTGGGTAGGATCACAGGATATTTTACCTCAGTCGTGATCTGTTTTGCCAATCCAATGCGACCATCGATGCGTAGAATCCCTTCGTTGTCAAGAACTGGAGTCAACTTATAAATAGCGCTGGATTTAGGTATCGCTAGTAACTCCTTTTGCTGTAGATGTTTATTCTTCTTCAGAATGGCCACCTCGTTCGAATAGACTTCAGCTTGGACTTGTCGCCATATCGCCATCTCTGCTGCCCGAATCTCTTCCTGCATTAGAACTCTGTTCCCAATTCCTCGTTTTTTCAAGGATATATACTTCATAACGTAAGCCATGGTCCTCACCATGCGGCCCCATCGGGAAAATCGTTCATATACGATCATTGGAACGTATTCGTCCGTCACATGATGAAGATGGCATGGGCGAATTTCTTCGTCTGTGGTTGTGATACAATTCTTCGGAACAGGCCATTGATCCTTACATCCCAGAAGGAAATCTGGTCCTTGGAACCATCTGCTGGTTGAATCAAAATGTGGACTTTTTGTCCATTTGGTGGCCTCATCAGCCACATTCATCGCACTCGGTACCCAGTGCCACTCACTTTCGTTTGTTGAAGTCAATATTTCACCGACGCGGCAGGCAACGAATTGCCTGTACTTTCGATGTTTCGAATGAATCCATGCCAGCACTGTGTTCGAATCAGACCAGAGAAACCTGCTCATGATCGGTATTGTGTGACCTTCGATAACGAACGACAGCAGACGGACACCTAATACAGCAGCCATTAGCTCTAAGCGAGGGATAGAAACATATTTTAACGGAGCCACCTTTGCTTTAGCTGCCACTAGTCTACACTGTGGGACTCCATCTGGTCTGATTACGCGGAAGTAGATCACTGCTGAATAAGCTTCTTCGCTCGCATCGCAGAACACGTGTGCTTCGATCGAATCGTAAAGGGATGGATTTGCCCCTTGAAAGTAGCATCTTGGGATTTGAACGCCGTCCACACTATCAAGCAAGCTCGTCCACCTTTTCCACAGCTCGAAAAGGTGTTCATCGATGCGATCGTCCCATTTTATCCCGGTTCTCCAAATTTCTTGCATGAGGATCTTGCCGTGGATTAAGAAGTTGGCTAGCAACCCCAGGGGGTCAAAAAGGGACATAATACATTTCAAGACTTGCCTCTTGGTTGGGCGTGTAGCTGTGTCTAAAAGAGTATGTATTTCGTCACTAATCGAAACGGAAAATGTAAGTGTATCAATTCTATGATGCCACAGCATGCCCAGCACGCGTTCGGCGTTGGCACCCTTTGTTTGAATGAGGTCTCTTGTTTCTTCTTTCGGTTCCTCGCCCATGAAACGGATGACTTCCTGGCTATTGGAGACCCAATCACGAATGTGGAATCCTCCCTTGGAGTGAATCCAGCGCACTTCACTGGAGACGGATTTCGCTTCTTCGACAGTAACAAAGCTATCGAGCAAATTATCGACGTAATGACTCCTCAAAATACTTTCTACCGCTCTAGGGTATCGTTCTGCAAATTCCTCAGCGTTCCTATTTTTCGCGTACTGCGCGGATGTTGGTGAACTGGTGGCCCCAAAGGTTAGCACGTCCATTAGAAAAATCTGCGGTGGATCTTCTGGATTATCACGCCACAAGAATCGCTGAGAATGACGATCGGGTTCTATCACTTTAATCTGATGGAACATCTCGGCAATGTCACTCGAGACGGCAAATGGAAACTGTCGGAATCGAAATAAAACTGAGTGTAAAGGAGTCAGCATGTCCGGTCCAGGGAGCAGAAGAGTATTCAAGGAAATACCATCGACAACAGCAGCGGCGTCCCAAATAAGGCGCACTTTTCCTGGTTTTCTAGGATTAGTCACAGCCCCTAAAGGAAGGTACCAAATACGGCGAGGGTCTGCGGATTCCAGTTCCTCTTTCGTTGCGCGATGGGCGTATTGTTTTGTTTGATAATCACGGAGTTGGCGGTGAATACTTTCTCCTACTACTGGATCTCGCTTCATGCGTCGCTCCAAGCATGTGAGTCGCCGAAGTGCCATTCCGTAACTGTCTGGAAGCTCGAAATGATCATTCTTCCAGAGTAGACCCGTACAGAATCTACCGTCAACTTTGTACGTCGTTCGCTGGAGCAAGTCCATAGCCCGTTGGTTGTCTACGGATTCCAGCGGTTGGAGCGGTGTCACACCGGTGTCTTCCCGATTGAAATAATCGCGTACTATAGTGTCCAGCTTCACTATGGCTGAACAATCGCACGTGTGATAATTGAGGTGTTCAACGTCTCGTCCGCCATCTACATGACCGTAGATACACCATCCTAAGCGCGTCTTGGATGCTATTGGTCCTTTTACCCCTTCTTTGATCTTCAAAGGTACAGCCAAAGATAGATCACGAAGCCCGATCAGTATTTGTGGAACAGCATTTTCGTAGCTGCGTACCGGTAAACCAATTAGATGTTGAAATTGTTTTTGGAGTGGTTCAACCCTCAACGTCTGCTGGGGAAGATTGAGGTGATCTACCGTCCGTGCGTTCTCCAGAGTGTGGCGAGTCTTTTTCCCGATCTCTGATACATCCACGGAAATCACCTGTGACGTATTCTCAATTCGCGACATGTTGGCGGTCCACTGCAAGCAAAGAGGTACCTGCGGACCCTGTAATCCAAGCTGATGGGCGAGACCAGATTCTACTAATGTCGTCGACGACCCTTCATCCAGAAAGGCAAAGGTCTTAACGGAACAAGTGATGCCGTACGCTACTACCGGTATTATCCGGTACAGGACCGATTGTCCACAATGGTGATATGTCAGGTTCGCATTACTGGCGAGCGCGTTACTTGTGCGTGATGAATGTAACATTGGATGATGCCGAAATTGGCATCCGTCGATTCCACACCGATTGATGTTCCGACAAGGACGACGCCCGTGAGGGTTCAGGCATGTTCGACAAAGCTTCAGTGTGTGCACAAATTTCCAACGGCTCTCGATGTCGCTGTCTTTGAACTTAGGACAGTCCTGGACCCGGTGATCTCTCGCGCAGACGAGACAGTGTCTCTTAACTTCTGACACTACCATATTTCCATATTCATTTTTGTCCTCCATGTGGGCATTGAAATACCCCTTTTCTCTATTTTTATTTCGATCAACCCTGACGAAAGGTTGCTCTACGTACGAGCACACTTTGCTAACTGATTCTACCACATGTGACATAAAATCACTGAAAGTTCTCAGATCAGCGGTTGGACACGCGATGAGTTTTTCTGCCCACTGCAGTTTAAAACTTGAAGGAAGTTTTTCGACGACCTCATGAAGCAGCACAGGATTCGATAGATGTGTTCGCTGTCCTGTTGCGATTAAGTGTTGGGTTAGATTTCTAACGGTTAAACCAAAATCCATCAAGGTTTCAAGCTTTTCAGCCTTGGGCGTAGGACACTCCCGTACATTTCTTATCAGCTTGTTTATGATAATTTCAGGACGCCCATATAGGGTCTGCAGAGTTCTCATTACCTCCGGAACGTTTTCCGGTGCTAGTAGATAATACCTCACGGACTTCAAAGCGTTTCCTTTTAAGCATCTTTGTAGTCGTGTCATGTTTTCTGTATCTGTGTATCCACAGGTGGCCGTCGAGTTCTTATAACTGCTATAAAACAGAGGCCATTCCTCTGGGTCACCTGAGAAATCTGGCAGATCGCGGGGCGTTATTTGCCTCGCTGTTAGTTGTTCCTGAGTTAGGTGGAATGAACGGTGGCTGATCTGGGAAGGCTGTTCCGATAGACGAATATTTTCAGGGACAATCTGTGATTGTATGCTGCACTCTATTGGCAGACTCTGAGCGATCGGAGGGTATGTTGGTGCTCCAGTGGAAAGCGGATTATGTCCGCGATTAGAATATACATTCTGAGTCGTATTCGTTATTCGCTCTCTTAACTCGTTCCGAACAGCTTGAGCACCGGACCGATGTGGTGGTAGAGGCGCTGCGGTTGAACGACTCGAAGGACCAGCTTGCTGCTGAGAATCTAATGATACTGTAGGTACAGGTGGTTGACTCGGGCTTCGGTGAGATTGAAGATCTGATTTTGACTTGGTAAGTTGCATCCAGCAACGTTGAAGCTGCTGTTCGAGCTCTTGTAAATGTTCTAATGTGCCGGTATTCGGTAACTGCTTAATATCTCTAGAGACATAAAGTTTCTTTTTAGTTTGGGTGACATCCTGATTTAGACTAGTTGTGATGGCGTTGTCCAACCCGCCGGTAGCCGCAGCAGTTTCTTGACAAATATTAACAGGTTCGGTTGGCCCGGTCTGTTCTGGTTGTCCTTGCGGAATTTTAGTTGGCGAAGGTGACACAACTATCTGAGGGTCGATTGTTTTTTCTACCCACTCACTGGTGTGCTTTATCCGTTCCTGAGTCTCAATTACATGGTTTCTAACACTGCGATTATCCGTTTCTTCCTCTTCCAAAGCAGCTGATTCAAGCCGGAATTTATCCTGGGAAAACTGCTTCTCTAGGTCAAGGTCATTTTGTTTCCGTTTTAACTCTTTCTGCTCAGTTAAATGTTGCAGTTCCAACTGCAAACGGGCGCGACGAGCAGACGAACTAGTCGATGTAGATTTCGCAGGAGCTGGTAAGCACTTTATGCAACTCCAGCGGCGATCTGTGACAGACGACGTTACTCCGGCACATGTGTAGTGCCACCATCTTCCGCATTCGTCGCAAGCTACCATATCGTCATAACTGTTGGGCCGTTTACAACCAGAACAGTTTGATTCGCCGGCCTTCGGGGTAGTCCTGCTTGTGTCCATTGTAATCTTGAAGTTTTTGTTCGTGTAAGTCAGGGAAAACACGCTGTTCTTCCGATAGCCGTGATTTATTTGGTAATCAGCTTCAAGCTAAAAATACCTGAATTAGTTTCACAAAATATGGTATAAGAATAACACATACATTACAGTGTGCCTGTGTATCTTATACAATGGACACGCGTTGAATATAACCCTAACGGTAACAGTGGTTCGCTGGGTAATTATAGAAAATATAATATACTTCAAGCATAAATAAATAATTCATTTTTCTAACCTGCACTAACTAGTACCTCTTTTGGTGTAGAAACCTGAGTGTACTTGGCTTTTAGTGTGAAAACAAACTATATATAATAGTAATCAAAGGGAAATTCAATAAGTTTAATAGAACACGTTCTTCTCTTCTGAGCACTTGCTAAACCTTCTATTGTTCATTTGGAGTTTGACGGTATGTACTGCTTGGCGCTGTTGGTAGACGTGCTTCTAGTTGCAGATAGGGTCGTCAGTGAAAGTGCCCCTGCAGCAACACAATTCATAACTTAATTTTTTCTGAAAAGGGCTTTTCCTAACTCCCAAAATTTTCTTTTCATTCCATATTCCAGCATCAGAGGGTTCTCAATTGAAGCCACAACAACCGTAGCAGCAGCATCGATTATTGCAGGGCTCATAATAAGAGCCGATCCTTAGAGTCGGGTAATTACAATGCTAAAACCAGACTGCTGCTGCGTAAGATGTAAACTAATGATTGGTTGTTACGGGGCAAGACAAAATGCGGCACAATAATGAAAGCGACGTCGTCGACGATTATTTTTTTGTGGATTCTGGGCCTGTTGTTCCAGTTGAGTGATTCATAATATTTACGATTTGCCTCCAATTGCTCTGGCTCCTCGTGCTTTCGTGAAGGGAGCACACTACAAAAGCGAAAGTGAAGCGATTGACTGCGGTTCAATAAATCTCCATTAACAAGTCTCTAAGCGATGCTTGCAAAACTTATAATTAGATGTTATTGACGACGCTGCGGACGGAGTATTGTGAGCTCACGTCCCAACAATATTCCCCGAAAACAATCGCGTGCCTTTGTTTCAAAGGCTTAATTCAGGCCTGCCCAGCCCAATTTCTTTCGAGTTTTTTGTTCTCCTTCCCTTGGAACACCACCAGGAAAACAAGATATCAACCAATATTATGGCTTTCCGACGAACCCTCCAATTAGTCACGGTTATCGCATAAATATAGAGCGTGTTCCGTTGTTCCTGTTGATCTGGTCGAATCGAAGGAAGGAGGATCCTTTCAGTAACTTTTTTCTTTGGTTGTTTCCATCCGTCTGGCAAATGTCCTTGTGAGCTTGCACCAATTATTGTTTATCCATAATTTATTGGCCGATAAATTATAATTCTTCTGCTGTCCGTCCAAGGGACTCGACAAGGGTATCTTCTCGCATCTAACGAAAAGCTCAGCCAGACACATTTCACGGCTCATATCTCAATTTCGCCGAGAAACAATCACTCTTTATCCACCGCTCACTCACTCTGTTAAGCTGGTGACGGAAGATTCGACATCTTCGGCAAACCACGGTCTGAGTCATCCCAGCAAACTTACATCACTCATCGAAAGGAATGAAAAAAAATCGGGATTCGATCGATGCTGAGATGTTGCTGACGGTTTATAAATAGAGCTGAGAGCTGAAATAGTTGGGAATGACGACGGTTTACCGCGTGTCATTCATTCATGGGGTAATGCTGCGAGACTAACTAAAATGCAAATTGTAGGGTAGAGGAGTCGACTGGTAAACGAAAATTATTGGATTATCCGTGCTAAATTGGAATATATTCGGAGGAATGGCTCCTTGCTGTGACTTTACAGTGCCATCTATCATTTGTGCACGCGGCGAGGATTATGCACTTTCAATTATCAGTCCAATTC